>NC_056733.1:1640002364-1640142364 GCF_019279795.1 Protopterus annectens | reverse complement strand
TCCACTAGCCCCCAAATGGACACAGTGGGACTGAGGCCCCACCCATGGGCAGTCACCACTGGCCCTGAAGGTGGCTGTGCTTGGGGCTGAGCAGGAGGGGCAGGCAGACCCACTTAATGCTCTATTCAGCCCTCAAGCTGGCATAACATATCTCCCAATTCCTTGTAGAGCTCACTATGCACCAGAACCTGGACATGGCTTCGGGTGACAGAATCCTGTCCATGTCCATCCATGGGGGGGGCAAGCTCCTACCCCTGAGATGGTTTTACCCAAAGGTGGTACAGGACCAGTGGATGATGAGGTCCCAGGGTGGGTCCCAGACATGCTGGGGCCCAGTGCCAGGGCCAGATGAGGCAGGAGAGGCGGATCCACTTGGATCAGCCTTCCCAGATGTGCTATGGTGTTGCAGTTTTAGAACATGTGTTTGTTAGTAATGGTAAACACATTCCAGGATTAGTTATAACAGAATGCATGAGTATTCCCATTAACCCAAAACAGCAGATTTTGAACATTTGCATAGCAAACAGAACACATGCATATATGGAACCACAGTGGGCATTACACCAGCCTTCAGGTTACATTGATAGCAACAGGCCACCAATGATAGTATTTGAACAGGGAGCATTAACTGGAATATATTTCTACATTTGTAGAACAATAGGACACATGTCCCAACAGTAGGTTTGCTGGAAAACATACCCATTCATTTATGTGTTTAGATTACTGGTGAAGATAAGATGGGGGGAGAGAGAGAGAGAGAGAGAGACAGATGTCAATTAACAGTTATAGATTCTTGCAGTGGTCACAACTTTAATGATCACTGCTCTAGTCATTACTCTACAGGTATTATTACAACAACCTATGGCCTTGGGTTGGGCATTGGTATGTTTGTACACAGTGTACAATTACAGCCTTCTTATAGCTACTTTAGACCTTCTCTTACCTAGGACCTGTGGAGGGAATGCTTGTTAATATTATCTGTTTCTACCTATATTCACATAGCCAGGATTACATATGTGCACTCATACTGTGTGTGTGTTCTACTGACATACTCTGCTTTGATTTCTATTGGTCACTCTGGTTGTTGGCAGCAGGGACCGGTAGCTGTGACAGCATGAGACATTTGAACATTTTTTGAGTGAAACCACTTGGTGTATGTACTTATCTTTCTGTCATTTGCAGCCTTGAGGGTGGACCATTGGTCTAGGGCACAGTATAACTACAACCTTCTTATAGCTACTTTATACATTTTCTTACCTGGAAGACCTGTGGAGGGATTTTTTTGTTAACACTACCTGACATTTTCTACCCATATTCACATAGTTAGGGTTACATATGTGCACTCACAGTGTGTGTGTGTGTGTGTGTGTGTGTGTGTGTGTGTGTGTGTGTGTGTGTGTGTGTGTGTGTGTGTGTGTGTGTGTGTGCTACTGCACTGCCATACTCTGCTCTGATTTCTATCGGTCACCCTGGTTGTTGGCAGCAGGGACCAGTAGCTATGACAGCATGACACTTTTGAACATTTCTTGGGGGAGACCACTTTATCTTGCTGTCATTTGCAGCCTTTTGGTTGGACTGTGGGTGTTGGACACAGTATAGCTACAACCTTCTTATCGCTGCTTTATACCTTCTCTTACCTGGAAGACCTGTGGAGGGAATTTATGTTGACACTACCTCACTGTTTCTATACATATTCACAAAATCCGTGGCTGTTTCTGCTAACAAGACAACAAGTTTGTGCTTCATCAGAAGGAGCTATTGAGAAACTGCTGTCTTGTTCTTGAATGATTTCTGTCTCATTCTCTGTTTGTTCTACAATCTGACCTTGTAATTGCAACATTCTTATACATACATTCCTATACATACCTTTTGACATAGCACAGTGTGGAAAACAGTGGTTAACAGAACATTACTATTCAGATATCAGATCTTGGTGCATGAAACATTTCATATCAGTTAATCTCGTGTCTTACAGAGGCACTAACTTTGTCAGATGAGACTTGATTGTTTAATGCTTTCAGATCTATAGTTGCTACGCATAACTTGTACATATTTAAATTCATACCATATTAGAGTAAACACAACCAGTCCAGGGTTTTGATATTGATTGACAAGAAGTTACAGTTTTATTGATATGTATATATATATATATATATATATATATATATATATATATATATATATAAACCCGATATGAGACTATTACTTTAATATTGTCTGGTTTATTCAGTACAAACCATACCCATTTTTAATATTACCAGGTGACATTCTACTCCATTATATATTTATTTGATATGAATACTACAAGCTAGATTGTTACTCACCAGCCTTGCAACACAGCCTTTGCAACCTGCTTGCATGGGCTTCCTGGTTTGCAGCCCATTCAGCTGGAGCTGTAAAGAAGATAGAGAAACATTTATGCATACCTATCCATCATATACACAAGCTGGACTTTGGTAAACAGTTATTGATATGAATACTTACACATGCCAGGGACATCACCCCTCTGCCATGCTTCTTGGACCCATGGGTCCAAGAGCTCCCCCTTCCTCCATTTCAAGTCGGCATAATGTTGCCGGACCTGCTCATCAGTCTGAGGGATGCCAGTGGCAGTGATGAGATAAGGGGTGACACTTTCCCAGTCCTCCACTTTGTACTGGGAGCCCTGGTACTAGTCCTGCAGCAGCCTCACATCATGGTTTTTAACAAGGAGCCCTACCATGACCTTGGACTCCTGTATGCCCCAGCGCTGCACCCAAAAGTGCATGCCCTCTACAACACCTGCCATACTGACTACGGTGGGGAGCTACAACCGGTTATGAGCTGCATTCCTGCCTGCGAGGTTTAATTACTGCCGATGTCCTGCCCTTTGCTGTGATTGGACGGTTTTGAATATGCTGAGCTAAGCTAAGCTATGGGCACACCTGCTTAGCTAAGGTTGGCAGTGCTTAAAGGTACAGGTTCAGCACTGCTTACCAATGGATAAATCCACTTAGCAGGGCTACTCATTGCTTAGGATTCATATTTAAGCAATGCTTACACCCAGTAAGCATAGCAGTGCAATGCTTAGCATTTCTTATGTTTTATTTTATAGACTATCAGCTGTATGGGACTGATTCATTATTCCTGACATATTATAATTTTGTTTACCTTCTCTGACACCCCCCTATGTGCTTTCATTACATTTATACTTGTGTGACTATACTATATGTGGCACTTGTGTTTATATGGTGGTTTCACAACTTTATTATACTGACACTTCACATCTGGACCTACTACACTACTCTGGTTAAGAAATATATGTTATTTCCTACCTAATTATTAAAAAAATAAATTATGAACTGCTTTCACATGTAAAAATGCCAATTGGTTTTAGTGGGGATCGAATCAGGAAAAACTACTTACAAAGTAAATGCTCTAGTCACTTCACTATTTCCACATTGCTATGTTTTGAAGTATATTCCTATTTAGCTCCTTATGATGTGTAAGTTAGGCTGAGCAGAGATGCGGGATGCACACACTCGCTCAGCTATGTTTAAACTTTATTTCGGATTAAAAAAAAAATTAAACTGTTGTGTTTTATTTTTGTAATGTAGGGGTATGCACATTGCTTTCTGAAACATTATCTGTGGGGGGCTGTGCTTTCCAAATGATGAAGACATGACAGGCTTTGCATTTGAGAGGTGTGCTACATGGACAGTAACAGTGTCCACCATACCTCTCAACTGTACAGATATTCACAGAATGTCCAGATTTTTGCATTATATTTTTGATCCCTTTTTCATATGATTGTGGCTTTCTGGCAGATTAGTGGCAAAGCATTAAAGACTGCAGTTAGTAACTAATAACAGACATTTGAGTTTTACACTTCATACCCTTTGGTAAATTCATGCTAATGCAAAGTTTGTCATTCTATCAACTTTATAAGTTTGTGAGAGCAATATGTCACATTTGTCCCTTGTTTAATATGGCTTTGTCCAGATTTCTTGTAAGGTTGAGAAGCAATGGTGTCCGAGGACACTCTTGCTAAATTTACATTGTCATACAGCAATTATGGAGTGCAGGGGACATGTGTATAGTGAGAGCACTGCTCTTAGACACACACCTGGCACTCATGCACAGAACGGTGTCAGTTTTAGAGCACGGCAGCACACCTTCATGAATATGCATGGCGCACTGCCGTGCTGCACAGGAACGGTCCATTCCATTTAAGAATAAGCTATTCTTGCATGGAAGTTTGCTGAATCTTGGGGTCTGTCTTCTAGTTCTGGTAAACACACTCGTACAATTCTTTATTTATTTTCTCAGAGTTTGCAAGTTAACTCTGTAGATTCCAACTTTTACTATGAAACCATACATTTGCATTGTCATATAATTTATACATGTTTCTGCTCTTTTCCAGCAGGGTGCACTGTGGTTACAATCCTGAAGCTCAGTACAGAATATATAGTTTTCTTACATTTTTTAAGGCAAGCATACACATCATATTACAATTCACAAATGACATAGAATTAGTTGTTGGCAACATTTTTTTTTAGCTTAGCCATTATCTCTGAGCCTCAGCTGAAAAAGAGCTTCAGCTCAGTCGGACACTCCCAATCAATAAATGTAAAATAAATAAATAAATCTCTAAACCATGTGCATGAATTTTCCTTAAATAGGTATTGCCTTAGTTTATTTTGATGGTTTGTAATAATTCATAGGTGCAAGTTTTTTATGGAATTTGGCTCCATGAAGCAGGTGCTCCTGTGGAGGGGTCATTCTAATTATTTTGTGATGGTTCTTGGGAAGTAAAAAGTGTTCCTGGTTTGAAGGAAAGGCAGGCTTAAAGAATGTAGAGAAGAGTGTCACACAGTAAGGTGACATTTCTATTTATTGGCAACTGATTTAACTTCTTTTTCACCATGGAGTGGTAAAAAATAGATTCTGTCAAGGAAACAAAGTAGCACATTTTTTTGCATTTTCTAATAGTTGTGTGATACCTGTGGAAAGGACGGGGATTAAAGTTTGGCTGTACTACAATTTTGGAAGTAGTACATTCCTGGCAAGGGACTGCCATTGTTCTTGTGACAGTATGTTTGCTAACCTGTTCTATAGTTTTATTTAATACATTTTTGTATGTGCCTTAACTGATAAGGGTCTAAAATAAGCTCAAGCTTTTTTTGTTACTAAACACAAACAACTGTGTTTTCAAAAAGATCTTTCAACAGTATATAATGGGAATACTTGTTTCAATACGTGGGCTGGGAAAAAGCATCACAACTGCATTGTCTGGGTTAGCTAATTGTTTGCTTTTAGTGATCCATAAGCATAGTTAGTTGAAGTCACCCTCTAGTGCATTTTGTAGCTGAGATAATGATGTGTCTATTTTTTGTTGTAGTATATCGTATGTGTACAAGACAAGTCCACGGATTCGCTATTCTTCCATGCAGGACTAGCTTAGTCCTGCACGGAAGCAGCCATTTAGGATCAGGACGGCAGTGCGCCAGGCATATTAATGAAGGCGTGCTGCTTGAGCTTCTAAATGGACATGGAACAAGCACAAGTACAGGAGGCGTGTCTGAGAGCAGAGCTCTCAGAATATACACACCCCCTGCAATCAAGAAGAGCAGTTTAGGAAAAAGAATGAGCGAGACCGCTTATAGGTGTTCGCATACCCCCAGCAACATTCCCCCAAGTTTATAAGAGTAATAGTTAATATATGAAATATAAAGAAGCTATTTTTTTTATGAAACATATAAAATTTAACTGTAGGTGCGCTGGTTTGCCCATCACTTAGCTACGTTTAATGCAGCTTAAATGGCACAAGAGGATAAAAATCAAGATATATGCAAATGAACTAGTACTGTAATAGTGTAGTGGGCAGAATATTCATCTTAGAAGCAGTCATTCCCGGTTCTAGTCCCACTCCAATACATTCCATTTTCTATGTCAAATCACTTTATGACCAATATTTTTTGTTGCATAACCTACTAAATAACATATATTTGTGAACTGGAGTACTGCATTAAATGCAGATGTGAGGTGACATTGTCATAATGTTGTAAAATCCACAGATAATCACAAGTGCCCCATACAGTATATGTACACAGGAAGCAGGGATACAAATTGAAGGTACAATGTGTAATGAATGATAAATCCATAGAGTTTCCAAATCTACCACCTTCCCAAGAACCATTTAACATTACTGTCTAAATTAGTGCTGGGGTAAGTGGGAGTAAGCACTATTAAGCAAGAGTAAGCATACTTAAGCAGTAGTAAGCAGGTTTAAGCCCATTTGCACAGAGGTAAGCAATGCATACACAGGTTAAGCAATATTGAAGCTAACTCTCTGTAAGCCTATTTAACCGGAGGTTAGCATTGCTTACAGTCACTCAAACCAACACAAACCCACTTACAATTGCTTAAAAGTGCCTTAATCACTCTGTATGCAACAGGCGCTGTTCTGGCCAGAAACAAAATAAACAATCTTTGCATAGGTTCATAGGTTCATAGGTAGATACTAGGCTATCTGCCCTAGGGCATTTATAATCCTAGCCAGAGTGTATTTGGCTTCCACCTCCCTATTAGATTAGCCTACTGTGCTTCTGTAAAGTAGGTCACAGAAGGTACCCTTTTAAGATTAGTTTACTGTGCCTCTGTCTAGCAGGAACACAGGAGAGATCCCAGGGCTGAATTTGCGATTTCCCATCCACGCGTCCAAATTTCGCTTGAAGAGGGTCAGCGAGGGGCTATGTCTAACATGAATTGGGATTCTATTCCAGAGTGAGGGGAACCTCTGGGAAATGAATCTGTCCCTCCAGCATGTCCTATTTATTTTTGTGCTGAGGTTTAGGTCCCTGGAGTGTGTATCTCTAAGGGACTTGGATTTTTTGAGGTGGAGCATGTCCATTAATTCTGGATTTAACATGGCTTTGTACATCAGGCATAGCCTCTGAGTAGGCGGTAAGCAACTGAGTAGAGCTGGAGTTTCTTTAGTCGAGCTGCATAGGACATCTGTTTGTAGCCCATGATCCACTTGGTGAGGTACTTTTGGGGTCTCTCCAGTTGCTGCAGGTGTCGGGTAAGGTACATCCCAAAAGGGGCATTGTATTCAATTATGGGCCTGATGAGTGATGAGTAGAGGGGCACAATGACCTCTTGATCTAGATGCAAACCCTTTTGTGATAAGGTGGGCTATATAGAAGGTCTTTCTAACCACTTTGGCAATATGATTATCAAAGGAAAGATTACTATCTACGTTGGTCCCCAAATCTCTAATTACTTCTTCCGTACTTAATGGATTACCACCTATGTGGTAATTTGTGGGCACCTTGTTTTTCCCAAAGGGGATGACTATGCACTTTTTAGCATTTAGCTTGAGGCCGTGGCTCTGGCACCAAGCATCCGTCTCTGTGAGACCCTTTTGGAGGATGCTTGTGTCAGCTGGAGATTCGATTATGGCCCCCAGTTTGCAGTCATCTGCGAACTTTGTCAGCCATAATCCCCCCGTGTCAGCCTGAACCTCAGAGAAGTATATACCGAACAAGAGAAGTCCCAGAACTGAGCCCTGTGGGATGCCACTTGTAACTGGTTTGGATTCGGACATGGCACCTGCGATTCTGACCATGTGGGTTCTATCTCTGTGCCATTATGCAACCCATCTTGTGATATAGGGGTTGATATTTAAGCTGGTAAGCTTATTTATGATGCCCGAGTGGGGTATTGTGTCGAAGGCTTTTGCGAGGTCCAGGTAGGCTGTGTGGACTACCTTGCCTTCATCTATGGCTTTGATAACTGTTTCAAAGAAATCAACTAGGTTTAAGAGGCAAGATCTGCCCTTAACAAAGCCAAATTGGGTAGGGTCCAGTGTCTGAAGGCTCCCAATGTCTTTGTTTATGAGTTCCATGATAATACGCTCCATAGCTTTACAGATCAGACTAGTCAGGCTTATGGGGCAATAGTTTCCAGGGTCCGTTGTGGCACCACCTTTGTGGAGTGGGACCACTGTAGCTGTACGCCATTCTTTGGGTACATATCCTGTAGTAAGGCTAAGTTTGAACAGTGACTTAATGTGAGGGTTCAGTTCTTCTTGGAGCTCATGTAAGACACAGCCTGGGTCACCGTCCGGTCCCATAGATGCTGTGTTTTTTGCTTTGGAGAGAACAACTTTCACCTGTGCATCTGTGATGTCAGGGAGGTTACATTCAGTTGGGATAGGTGTTTGCTCCTTTGGGGGGGGAAGGGGGGAGAAGTTTGCGCTGAATCTGTCTGCCAGGATGTTGGCTATGTCTGTAGGTTTGGTATATTTTGTACCATTATTCAACAATTCAGAGCATATCTGGGAGTTTCTGCCCATGTTCCTGACATAACTAAAGAAGGCCTTGTGATTATCTTTAGTGTCTAGGGCAATTTTTCTTTTGAAATTGGCCTTTGATGATTTTATGAGGGATCGAAGTTTCTTGCTAATACTAATCAGAGATGCCCTCCCTTTTTGGGATTTTGCTCTGTCATGTAGTAGCTTCCTCCTTCTGTTGTATAGCTTATTTATGGCTGGGGTCCACCAGACCAGTCTCTTGTTTTTGGAGGAGTGAGTCTTGGTTTTATTTGGGATAGCACGATCCATGCATTCCTGCAGGTGCTCATAGACTGCATTTGTAAAGGATTCTGTGGATTGGGCTGTATTATCCTCTGGCCCAGGGGCTTTGAAGGATTCCACCTCAGTCTTGAGAAGTGCAAAGTTGGCTTTTGAGAAATTCTTTACAGTGATTTCCTTGGCTGGGGGTGGGGATGGGATATGGATGTCCAGGGAAATTTGTTTATGGTCTGATCTTACCAATGAGGGGTTTACCTCTGGTGTGGAACATAGAGTCCCCATGTTGACGATGACCAGGTTCAATATGTTGTTCCCTCTTGTGGGAGTGGTGACCAGTTGTTCCATTGTGTTAGAGTTTATAAATTCAAGAAACCATTGGGCAAGGGTGTTTGGGCTTGAGTAGTTTTCCCAGTAAATGTTTGGGTAGTTGAAGTCACCCAATAACGTAATGTTTGGAGAGACCTTCATATTCTCCAGTGTTCTGCCAAGTGGGGTTCCTGTAATAGGGAGGGTGTTCTGTAGCAGGCTACAAACTGAAAGGCAGTGTTTCCCACTGTTAGTTGCATATGGATGTTTTCCGATGCTTCGTGCAGTGCCACTAACCTGGAGGTGTAGGTATCTTTGATGAATATAGATACTCCCCCTCCTTTTGTGCTTTGGTCCGAGTTTTGGGGCCAAAACGCATGGTAGGAGTTATAATCTGGTAGTGTTGGGGTGCTCTCAGGAGCCTTGAACCAGGTTTCTGTTATTGCACAGACATCGATTTTCTCCATACTGAGGAGAGTCTCGAGTGCGTGCATCTTGAAGTTTAGACTTTTGGCATTGAGTAGCATTACCTTTAGTTTTTTTTATTTTTGGGTTGTCTATGGAGGTGGGTTTGTCCTTTGAGCCTTGCCTACAAAAGGCACTATGGGGGTGGCAAGAGCCTTGGCCAGTATACAAAAGCTTAAGGGTGACAGGTGCAAGCCATCCCTAGCAAAGCAACGTGGCTTGTCGAGCATGTCATCCCAGGCTGACAGACACTGGATCCCCTTTGAATGACACCAATACTTTAGCCAATTGTTGAAACTGATCATTTTGTCTTTATACTGTGGCATCATTCTTGGTGAGAGCAAGATGCTACTCAAGGTCAGGGTCATACCAGCCTGGGCTACTTGGTCAGAGAGCTCCTCTATGTCTCTTTTCATGTAGTCCATGGAGGTACGTCTCAGGTCATTCACACCAGCATGGACAATGATGGAGTCATACTTGTACTTGCTTTAGAGTGACCTAAGTGCTTGCGTTATGTGGCGGATCCTGGCACCCGACAGGCAGCTTACAGTGACCATCTCCTTGTTCAGTCTGGTGAGCGGGACGTCAGTGTGCCGGACAATAGAGTCCCCTATAACAAGTGTATTTGGTGTGTTGTTTCGCCTTAAGGGCTGTGACTGTGAGGCACACTGATTTTGTGAGATATGTGATTTGTCGGTATTGTTGAGGGGTGGCTGTTGCTTGGATATCTGCTTAGGAGGTCTTTGCTGTTTAGGCAGATTTTTATTTAGAGCCTCCGAGTATGTTTTTGTGTGTTTATGTGTTGGGTATGCAGATGCAATAGGTCTGTGTGAGACTGGATTTGTGGTGTGGGTGGTTACCTTTTCCTCCTGACTGACTGTGCCAGTCTTGGGTTGAGAGAGCTCTGCCTCCAGTTTGGCTGTGTAACTGCATCTCTCACATGTATTAGAGTTTGTTGGAAGGAGGAGAGGGTTGTCTGTGTACATAAGGCAATTGTAACATTGCCTCAAAATTCCCAGATTCACCAGCTGGATTGGAGAGTAACTTTGAAACTGACCCTTGGACATATCAGATTAGTACAGGGAACTGTTTTTTTACTGATCAGATTAGGGAAGGGAACTGATTTTTCACTTGATCAGGAAGGACCAATCGGGAGTCTAATACTTATGAGAAGTCAAGGAGGGTGTAGTGGTTTAGTTAGTTAGTGTTTCCTTATAAGAGCTGTGCAAGTGCAGGGCTTTAGAAAGAGAATAGAGTGATTACTTTGAGAGTTTGAACAGTTCTAAGGGAAAAAGTGAAGAGCAGACTTTGTGGAGCCTGGAATAGTTTAAACCTGTTTAGGTGGTGCTGCTCAGTGCGCAAACCCGCACAAAAAGAGAGTTGTAGGGTTTAAGAGAGAGAGATCAAGGATTTTGGAATTGACCCAAAATGGCCAATAAAACTACAGCTTCTAGGTAGTAACCACTCCTCCAGTGACAGGCAGGCTGTTCAGTGTTAACCACTTCCACTGGTGAACACAGAGACTTCCCTTTAGCCCAAGCAAGCACTGGCCTTCTAGAAACTTCCAAACAGTTCAGAACAGCAAATCTGTAACCGAACTTTCTTAACTTTCAGAAAGTGGGGAAAAAAGTAAGATTTTTTTTTCTTTTTGTTGTAGTTTAAAGGTAGCATAGCTAGACAACCAGCAAAATAATCAGAACAGTGCAATAAATGACCCCACACTTGAGTGCTAGGCCAAAATCAGGTAAAATGCAGTTTTTAGAGAAAAAAATTATTTTAAATTAAGTGCAACACAGGAAATGCAGTAAACAGGCTCTAGATGTGTTCCAAGTACTGTTACTGTTACAGATATAAACTTTAGCAAGCCGGAAAATGTCAAAATGTAGACGGCAAAGCAGTAAAACTTAACAAGAAATCAGAAGAAAATACATAAAATCACAAAAGTGGCTCCTTTTCTTCTCTCAGCATTTTCTCCCCTTGGTAGGTGTTTCAGCAACAACTAGCAAGCTTGAAAAGTTGCCAAAACCATGAGGCAGCCTGATTTTAAGAGAGACAGATCAAGGAGTTTAGAATTGACCCAAAATGGCCAATAAAACTACAGCTTCTATGTAGTAACCACTCCTCCAGGGACAGGCAGGCTGTTCAGTGTTAACCACTCCCACTGGTGAACACAGAGACTTCCCTTTAGCCCAAGCAAGCACTGGCCTTCTAGAAACTTCCAAACAGTTCAGAGCAGCAAATCTGTAACTGAACTTTCTTAACTTTCAGAAAGTGGGAAAAAAGCAAGATTTTTTTTTCGTTTGTTTTTTTTTTTTCTTTTTGTAGTAGTTTAGGTCTTGAACCCAGGACCCTTTACATTACAGTAACAGTAGTTACTGTAGTTAACCACTAAGCCATCACAGCATTACATAAGACTGAGGTATCACCAAACAGATCCTTACTATAGGCAAATCAAACTGAACATGTGAAAGGAATCTATATATAGTTTTATGTTGTATAACCTACTACATAACATAAATATGTGAACTGGAGCACTGCATGAAACCCAACTGTGAGGTGTCATTGTAATAAAGTGATGAAATCCCCTAATAAACACAAGGACCCCATCCAGTGTACATACACATGAACCATGGACACCAAGCACATATATAATATGTAATGAATAATAAATCAATGCCAAATAGAAAATAGTATGCAAATTAACTATTGCACAGCCCAGCTTAGTAGGTGTAAGCAATGTGTAGGCCAGCTAACTCAGTTTGCCCATTGGTATACCGCTTTAAGCAATGCCATCCTTAGGTAAGCAGGTTTGCCCATAGCTTAGCATTTTCAAAACCATTCAATCATGGAAAAGTGTGGGAATCGGCCCTATTTAAATCCAACAGGCAGGAATACATCTCATAACTGGTTGCAGTTTCCTCCTTTAGGCACTATGACTGGTATTGAAGAGGGTGTGCACTTCCAGGTGCAGCGCTGGGGTATCCAGGAGTCCAGAGTCATGGCAGGACTCCTTGTGAAAGAACATGACCAGAGACTGCTGCAGGGCCAGTACCAGTGCTTCTAATACAAAGTGGAAGCCTGAGACCATCTCGCCCATTACCTCACCAGTGCCACTGGCATACCCTGAACTGGTGAGCAGCTCAGGTATCACTATGCCGTCCTGAAGTGGAGGAAGGGGGATCTCATGGATCAGTGGATCCAAGAGGCTAGGAGGACAGGGGATGTCCCAGCCATGTGTAAGTATCAGTCCGCTACTTGTTTAATAATTGCCATCTCATGTATATTGTGCATAGGTATGGCTAAATATTCCTCTTATGTCTTTCACAGTGGCAGATGAGTGGGCTACAATCCAGGAAGCTCATGCCTGTAGACTGCAGCGGTTGCGACGCGAGGCAGGTTAGTAATATTCTTGCATGTACTGTCATAGGAAATAAATCTAGCAGTAGTAGTAAGTTAATTGCCTGTATAAAATCTATATTGTTTAAGGCATGTACTGCATACACCAGAGAATATGGGAGGAAGAGTCTCATATAAGTTATATGTAAATAAAAGCATAATAGCCTGACAATAAAGGTCTAACTTCTGGACTGAATGTGTTTACTCTGGCATCATATGGTAATGTAGAATTGCAATCTCTTAATAGTACTGTTGTATTAAGCACTGTTACACACACTGTGCTCCATAAATAAATAAAATGTGTAGGAATGTCTGTATATGACTGTTGTAATCCCAAGAGGTCATATAGTACAACTGAGAGAGACTTACACAGACAACATAATCCAAATAGCACACTCAACTGAGATGTGAGCTGTTGTATTTGTTTGCACACACAGCCATGGTTTGAATCCTGGGAGTGGTAGTAGGCTGCATGCAGAATCATACCTTACAACTGTACAGATATGTCCAGAATGTCCAGTAAATTGGTCCATATTTGCTGCCTGTCACCCTGGCAAATCAGTGGGATGATCCCGGATGTTTAGGCACAAATAAGAAATATAACTGATTGCCAGACATCTATAAGAACAAACCTGTCACTCTAGCAACTCCCAAAATGTTATGAGGGTAATAAGCTAAGTATGTCCCATCTCCACCCCCATGTTGTAAAGCTGTGACAAGAGTGTGTGCAGTAACAGAGTGAGATGTATGTGCATAATACTAATGTGGAATCTGGTAATATGTGTGGCAACATTCAGTAGTGCTAACAAATATTGCCCCCACAGGTCTGCCAGATATGAAAACTGTGCCTAGAAATAAAAGATTGATATCCTGTACTGGTACTGTTTACTCTAGTATTGTATGGCATTGTTAGTGTCGCAGTTGCTCTGAATAATAAGGTATTACTCATCACTGTCACCCACTGTGCTACATAATAAAACTGTCTAAGAAATCCTGTATAAGAGTGTTGTAATTACAAGGTCAGATTGCAAACCCACAGGAGAATTATAGACAGAAATTAGACAAGAGATACACAGCAATATCTATGTAGCACACTCAACTGTGATGGAAACTGTTTTAATTTTAACAGACACAGCCATGGTTCAAATCCTGGGAGTGTTAGTAAGCTGTATGCAGAATCATACCCCACAAGTGTACGGAATTGTCCAGAATGTCCAGTTAATCGGACCATATCTGCCATCTGTTACTCTGTCCCCCTGGCATATCAGTGTGCTAATCTCTGACATGTAGGCAGAATTTCATGTCATATAACTGACTGTCAGGCCTGTACATGTTTGGAAAATGTCACTGAAAACAAACCTGTCATTGTACAATCCACCAAAGGTTTAAGAGGGCAATAGTCAAAATATGTCCCAGTTCACCTGTATGTGGTCAAGACATGCCCAGAGTGTGTGCAATAAGAGATGGACAGGTATGTACATAACATCAACCTGGAATCTGGGAATATGTGTAAAAATAGCTAGGTAGTGTTAACAAACAATACCTCCACAGGTATACCAGGTAAGAGGTGTATACTGCAGGTAAAACTCAGTTCATGTATAAAGTCTACATCCATACCACTGTCCAAACTAAGGCCATAGGGTAGTGTACTAATACCTATAAGGTACAGATCACAGCACTGACTAGGAAAGTAATGAGAACTACAGGAATATGAATATATTAGTTGTTAATTGACATCTTTCTCTCCCCTCCACCATATCTGCAACAATAAACTAAATACACAACTCAATCTGTATGTGCTGCATTAAACTACTTATTTGGATATATGCCCTATTGTTTGATAAATATTTAAATTTGTTTCTATGCATGTGCCATGTTGAAATACTCCCTTCGGTGGCATGCTGCCATCAATGTACCTGCATGCTGTTGTAATGACCACTGTGGCTCCATATATGCATGTGTTCTGTTTGCTATGCAACTGTTCAATATCTGGTGTTTTGGGTTAATGGGAATATCTATGCATGCTGTTATACCTAATCCTGGAATGTGATGACTATTACTAACCCACATATGTTTTAAAATTTAAACACCATAGCACATTTTGGAAGGCCAGTCCCAGAAGACCCACCTGTCCCACCTCAGTTGGCCGTGGCGCTGGGCACCAGCACATCTGGGACCCAGCGCGGGACCTCTTCTTCCACTTGTCCTACACCACCTTTGGATGAAACTACCTCAGGTGGTGGGCTTGCCCCCCGAGAGTTGGTGTGGACAGAACACTGTCATCTGCCACCAGGTCTGGGGCATGGTGCGTAGCGAGCTCCGCAGGGAGTTTGGACATCTGCTATGACAGCTTGAGGGCCATGTGTCACAACTAGAGGGTCAGCCTGGCCCACCTCCGCCCCCAGCACAGCCACCTTTGGGGCTGTGAAGGTGCAGTGGTGACTGCCCATGTGTGGGGACCTCAGTCCCACTGTTTCCACTAGGGGAGCTCATGGGCTTCCAATTTCCAAACACCCCTCTCCATCAAGGTGTTTACCCCCACATGTGTCATATACCACCCCTGTATGCTGTCTTGTCTGTTATCCTACCCAATCTACCTCCCCAAATATACCTACTATCCTTCCCCAACATCCCACTCTCACCTAAAAAAAAAGGGCAATCTGTTCCCAAAAAAAAAATATCTTGCCCCATACATAGCTATCCATTTTGCACACGTGTCCACTGGGCACATGTAATCTGGTCTAATTGGCTTCACAACATATTATTGCTGTCCTCACCCCTCTCTCAGGGTTTTGAATGTCCAAATCTATCTTCAAATTCAGTGTTTATGCACAGCTGTTCCTGTAGAAGAAATGGGCAGCTATGGACCTTCCTTACACTTGTCCTGCACATCCCTGGCTATTTTCCCTACTGTCTTTCCATCTTTGTGCCCCTTTTGTACCACTTTCCTATCAACCCTTTTTCATTTTTTTTAAAGAAATTATTGCGGGGGTAAGCAGGAGTAAGCACTTTTAAGCAGCAGTAAGCAGGTTTAAGCTTGTTTGCATGGGGATAAGTAATGCCTACACAGATTAAGCAATTTAGAAGCTAACTGAGTATAAGAAAATGTAACCAGAAGTTAGCAGTGCTTACCTTCACGGAAACCCGAGCAAACCTGCTTACAACTGTTTAAAAGTGCTTTAATCACTCTGTACCCAATGTCCCTTGTTCTGCCCAGTAACAAAATAAACAGTCTTTCCAAGGCTCAAACACAGGACCCTGCACACCATAACAACAGTGATTTGCCACCCTTAAAACCTGCAATATGGTTCCAACATGAGCAATGAATGTGTAATATGGAATCGTAGGTTAGGGCAGCAAATATGGGGAATACATACCTTCACAAACACTGGAAGCATATGTGTGCACACCATCTAGATAAAATATACTGGAAGCAGCTGTTGAGGTACTGACTGCATGCATTTGTCATGGAAATGCACCTTTCAGCAAGTACACATCCCCAATGTCACACCACATATTGGTCTGCTGTCCAAGATGTTTGGCCATCAAATGAGCACACTTACCTGCAACAGAGGCAGCTGTGGCTTGCACACATCTTACATGACATGGCATGGGCCCCATACCCAACAGGTAGCACCCATGAGCTGGACATGTAGCCATACCTCACCATTGCATATACCATGGCAACTAGAGCAGAGTGTCATTTATGTGGCAAGGATGTATGGGACAGGAATGATGTAAGAAATAAACAGATGGTCATCCAAGACAGATGATGTCACATGTAGCAATCTGGTCATGCGGGCTGCCTAGTAATATGCCACAACACTGAGGGAGTTGCTGGAATGTCTAGCAAGTACTGGCTGTGCAGTACCCGTGTCAGAAATTTCCTGGACTCTGCAAGCATGTGACCTATGGGTTAGGGTAATCAGATGTGACAGTTGTACCACATGAAACATCAGCCAGGCCTCTCCACAGGTAGTGTATGCATAACAGAAGAAGTCATGCATTGTAATGTGTACCAGTATACCATGACCACGTTGGAAACCTACAGACAGCATCATGTAAGATACATGTGCTGCACAACCAATGCCTCACCCCCACCTCAGGCCCACCATCCCCATCTGTACTGTGCCGGTGCCAGTGTACCCCTGTATGTTCACAATTCATTAGCTGGGACTAGGCTGTTACACCTGGTGTTCAGTGCTTGGGACACTGCAAACTGACACACATGTGTAGGCCGTAGTTGTCAAGCATCTGCAAAAAGGCTGAAGGTGGGAAGGTGGGAAGGTGGGAAGGGGTGCACTGCAGCAAGGATCCTAAGAAAGCTATGAATGGCTGTATTTGCATACAGTCAGGTTCAGAAACTGTGTCAGATGTAACCCCCACTCCACAGCAATAGTGACGGCAGTGTGTGAACTCCAAGGGATGTGCACATTAGGTGACCTTGCAATCATGCAATGTTGGGATACATGTGTAGGGCAGACTGATCATATACTGGCAAATGCAGATGACCCATGCTAGTATACCCCTGCCAGGAATAGTGTCTGCTGTAGCACACATAACAGTAGGTGAAACAAACTGTCATGATAAGGGAGCGTACACATATGCACCCACAAAGTGTATGCATCACGGTCAGCATCAACCCACCTAACACATTTGTTAGAAACTGCATTTAAATGTACAGGACATATGTCACATATCAGGCTCATGTAATGTTAACATATTCAGTGATGTGTTCCCATTGCATATCAAGGAAGAGGGCATCATATCAATAAGGGTCTGTACACTCCCCATATCCATGGTGAGGTTTGACAGTTGTCAGTGTAATAGTATCATATTGGTCATACATGCACTGCTGATGTTGAGATCTGTAAAGCAGACATCAGGCATTCACAAATTACATCTGTCCACATATCATCCCAGGTATGTGTCAGACAAACACATAGGGGCTGTGAGCATTAGAGCAGACATAACTGACACAGTAATACACATTCAGCAATGGTGTATACACCTGTGAGGTATGGTGCACAGTACATTGCAGGGTGCAGAACAGGTGCACAGCAATACTGTGTACGTGTGCAGTATTTTCCAGGGGAAGGGGAATCACCCACTAACACAGTCCATGCATCACACACATGTATACTGTTGCTAGCATGGATTGACTATAGCTGCATTGCATGCTGTTGAGTACCATATGTTATGCATGTTGACAGATGGGTAATGGGATGTCTGTGTGTACAATCTTTGTGCAACCTCACCTGTTGGTGTGTGTGTGTGTGTGTGTGTGTGTGTGTGTGTGTGTGTGTGTGTGTGTGTGTGTGTGTGTGTGTGTGTGTGCATGTGTGGGTGGGGTTATTTTGTCAGTAAGTGCAATCTGGTGGAGTGGAGGGGGGTTGATATATGTAGAATGTGTGTGTGCATGTGTGTGTGTTTGTGTGGGTGTCCATGTATGCATATGTGTGACTGTGGGGTTGTTCATATGTCAGTACTTCCCTTTGGAATCATGGACTACATGGACTGACACAGGAGACACCAGGAATACCTGTCTGATATGTAATCTCAGGACGGCTGATAGTATAATAAGGTCTGTGGCATGGAACATGCATTGGGAGGGAAACTAGACATCAGGTATACCATTAAAATTACAAACAGCAGAAAGGTGAACGACTACCCATGTATGCAGCACTATGGATGCATCGGGGAATTACGAGACAGCACCAGGGAGTGTATCCATATATTACTGTTGTCCACATAATAAGTTGATTGAGCAGCACATCTTGTATCTACTGAGCAATAGTTACATATGACACTCCAGTGCATGACATTAATGAGTGAATGTAGTAGCCCTTAACATATGGGGGCCATGCTCACGATGTCTGGACATACCCAGGGTGAACAATGGATGACAGCAGTGAGGCCTTGTAAAACCTACTTCAGTCAAGTCAAGGAGGTAATGGAGTAAAAGGTCATGTGTTGTGATCACTTGTCTAGTCATTTAGAAGACTGATACATTAATGAGTGGTATTAATGAGTGTATGTTACTAAGTGTAATAAAGGATGGGGAACTTAAATGAATAAACTTGGGACTGTCTGTAAACCCAGGGACAGGTAGGTATTATGGTGGAATTTCAGGGTGTGTGTGTGTGTGTGTGTGTGTGTGTGTGTGTGTGTGTGTGTGTGTCTGTGTGTGTGTGTGTGTGTAGGTGTGTGTGCATGTGTCTATATGTGTGTATGCAATGCCGTACAGGTCTTAAACTGAGTTTCTTGTTTTCCCCTCACAGATGGCAAGGTGGGTCAGGGTCCCTCCTGCATGCAGTCTGATGTTGGTGTCCATACAGACACCAACAATGATGATAGGACTGTTGAAGCACAGGCAAGGTTGTCAGAGGCCAAAACTGCACCATTGTTTGACATCCCCTGTTATCCACCCCAACCCAGCACACATTCACAGTGTCTATAGATACCCCATCACCAGTGTCCATAGCAGAGGGACAGTTGGTGGTCGGTGGCAGTGCAGAGGAGAGTGTGGTATCTATGCCTGCTGTGTCTGGACAAAGCAGGCCTAGCCAGATGTCCATCAGGGCACCACATAGGCAGATGTACTGTGGTGATCATGGGAGGGCTGCTGGTCATCATGCCTTGGGCAGAAGTGCCACAACTGGTACCACCAGATGCATGTTTCAGACTGTCATGGGGGTGCAGGCACGTATGGAACTGTACACCAGACATGGTCTGAGGCTGCAGAGGGCTGTCTCTCATCTGTAAGTGACAACTTCCATGAACTTGCAGGAGCCCTCCACGATTATACCGAGGTCATAGATAGAAGGTTGGGTGAGATGGTGGGCCTTATCGACTGTGGATTGTTTGTGCTAGAACATGTAGTGGGAGTGGTGCGATGGCCGCGTGGATGTAGGCCAGCAACACCAACAGCTGGAGGTTGACGTGGACATGCAAGGACACCAAGCCGCTCCCATAGTGGCAGTACCAGCCCCAGCACTGCAGGGGAGTGTAGTCCACACCACACCACAGCAGGCCATGTGCACGTGGCCCTGGCCAGTCCCGGGAGGGACCTGGTTCCAGCAGACATATGTCATCATCAGGGAAGAGTAGCCCATCGAGGCCTGTACCTAGATGTCCCCATGGAACCGCAGTCAGGCACAGTCTGTGTGTCCATGGCCAGAGGTGGTGAACTGCAACCCTGCGAGGTATGGTCTGCAGCTGTCCAAGCAACACCTGTATAGGGTAACCACACACTATACAAACACACCTAGGGCAACCCCATACCTCCACACATCACATCACCACACCCATATCAACAAATTACACTCCTCACCCACACACATGGTGTCAAACGTGTGGCCCACCCTCGGTCTCTGGCAAACCAACAACACACCCTGTACATGTGATGATACCTGTGCCACATCCCTGTCATCCATAACATCAATGCAAGGACAGGCTAATATGGTTCTGATGCACACAGTGACTGTACTACAGTGTACCAATGTACTGCTGTACAACATGTTGTCAGCAATAATGTTTAATGCTTACATTTCAGGTAGTGTAGCTGTCAAGCCATGATGCATTATAGCTGTTAGTACCACTGAGTGATTGTGGTCTCCATAATGTTATCCATTTGTGTTGTAGGTGTACATGTGTCAGAAGGAGGATGGTCTGCAGTCATATCTCACAAGGGGTAAGGCACTGTTGTGATACCATGGCTGTGACATATTCTGGGTACAGTTGAACACATGTCACAGGTCTGTATAACAGCTGCTGCCTCTGCCACATGGACAGGTGACCCCCTGGGACATTTATAATCAGCAACCTGAAGTAGATCCCTCCACATACATGCATGGTCTTACTTGGCAACACTGGGACTAGACCCCTACCTAGGTATGTTAGTGCCACTGATGTGTGTGGCTTTCATTGCACACACCACACAGCGTTTAGGTTGAGGTGTATTCCAGGTTACATGTTACATGCAGAACATCCCCATGCATGCACAGTATGGTAATGGGGGATGTAATGGCTGTATATGGACAATACATAGTGAGACATACCATCATATACACATTAATAGACATAACAGGCAGACACACATCTGAAAGACCTGGGCCTATCAGTGCTAATTAGCTTGTCAGTTTGTCCAATGTGTTACAGTTAGGCTGCACACAGCACATGCATAACTGGGCTGGATTGTGTTATCAGTTACCTGCATGGTCGATGGTGACAGTGGTGACCATATAGTGGTACACGGGACAAGTACCGGGGGGTACCATGGTGTAATGACAGTGCACACAGCATCCACACCCTACTGTGGATATTGTACACACTGGAACCAATGATGACACTCTGACATACTCACCATCACACATTGACCAGGACTGCAATACAACCCGTTGTCCATCCCAACAGTGGTACTACAGGGATATGCATCTAATGCACATGCCACAGGCATAGTAGGGTGATGCATTGTCATGCCTCTCCTATGGGCAGCAACATCACTATCTGTAATACTGTGTGGCAATTTGTTTTGTAATCGGAGTATGTGGCCTCAGAATGCTGTACCCTGCAGATTACACACATGCACACATACACACACTTGCCAGAACTCAGTGGGTATCCCATGCCTATCAACCCATTTGTACAACAGTGTTGTGCTGGTACTGCAAGGTTCAGGTAGCCTTTAGGGAGAGGAGCGTAACAGGATACATGTAATGTCCGGTACAATGGCAGCCACATTTAACTATGGCAATGGGTGTTGCAGTGGATGTGAAGGCCCTCATGGTATTCCCAACTACAGGTGTACTAACACACAGACACTTATATCCTCAGTAATGCATACATACACCTTTGTCAGTACTGGGGTGCATCACTGCAGGTGGTTTTAGGTGTGTACCTGGCTATTGTCCATGGAGAGATAGGAAGTGTAGGGGATGTATGTACAGCGGTATCATGCCACCTGCCATATGCCATCAGACAAACTATCTACAGACACCACTGTGGTAGCGCTCAGGGTGAGAGTGACATGCATCAGCCAATCCTCTGGGTGCCTCCTACAAATGGTCAGTGAAGTGACCCAGTTGACGTGCATGCAACATTATTACAAAACATGGTTAGTGTCTGTGTTGGAGACCTGTACCCAAGCATACTCTGTTGACTGTGGTAGTGTAGTGTAGGTACCTGTGGCATGTGGTGCGTACATGGTGTTGTGTCCTATCTGTGCCAGTTATAACACAGCTGGGCAGACATGTCAGTGTCAGTCAAGCATAGGTTGCCTGTACATATCCAAACTGGATACCTGCCATCTGCACATCTGTACTGACAGACATCAGCTTTCCAACTAGCTATGGAGTAGGATGAATGTGTCGACAGATAGATGTCTGACACCAATATGTATGCCATTACTACATGGCAGCCCTCACTGACATGTGCTGTACAGACAGTAGTCTACAGTTCCTTTCCACATGCCAGATCATTATCCAGTAGGGGGTATATACTTTGACACAGCTCACACAACAGGAACATGACAGTGAGGACTCAAAGTCCATCTATGGATGCAGGGGTGCTTGTTGCCAGTACTACAATTAGCAATCTACTCTTGCTTAGGAAAGCACTGTCAACATTAGTAACGGCATGATACACTACATGAAAGTGTGACTCCATATTACTTGGGATACTACCCTTGTATGTAACACATTCACAAGGATAAGAGTTATGTACAGGTCTTATATACTCAAGTGTCCCAGCCATGACACTCACACCCCTTGCTACTGTAATGACAGCACATAGACGCATGTTATGTACATGGCATTAAATACACTTATTACAGATGCCATTACCCTGCTATGTTATCAGACTGCGATGTGGGAACTGGTTACCAGGGCTGAGCCATGCTTAGTAGCTGTCAGCATTGCTGCAATATAACAGTTAAGCACATTTGCATACTGGTAAGCGAAGCCTACACGGGGTAAGCGCTTGAATGTTTAACCGTATGTTAGCACTGATTAGCTTCACGTAAACCAGCACAAATGCACTTAAAGCTGCTCAAAACTGCCTTAACCACTCTGTATTCAGCAGACCTTGTTCGGCCCAGCAACAAAATAAACAGCCTTTGCAGGTATTGAACCCAGGACACTGTACACTATAGTCACAACAGTTAACCACTATACCATGACAGCTGCGTAGACAGTTGTTTTTCCATGCCATTTGTCAGTAGACATATTGAATAGTATTGAACAATCGCTGTGACTTCTACAATTGTATAGTACATGTTAGTGATATTACTGTTGCATCACTTATGTTGTTACATCTAAATATACACATATCAGATCCATACAGTGTGATACATCTGGGAAGGTATACACAAAAGTAATGGTTACAAATGACAAGGATATGGATATATACATATACATATCTAGATATATGTCTACATGTACATACACGCATGTATTCATATATATGTATGTATACACATCTGTATAGTGCATCATATGTATGGCCATTTATAGATCTCTCTGTATATATATATACATAGATATATATATATATCTATATATATATATATATATATATATATATATATATATGTATGTACATCATATATGTACAGATATACCCATTTATGGCGATATATATGTAGATAGCTATAACTATATGTGCATATATATCTAAACAGATATACTTATTTATGTTGATATATATATATATATATAGATATCCATAACTATATGTGGATATATATCTATATATCCGTATATGTGTAGACATATATAGCTGTGTGTATATGTATATATATATATATATATATATATATATATATATATATATATATATATATATATATATATATATATATATATATATATATATATATATATATATATATATATATATATATATATATATATATATATATATATATATATATATATATATATATATATATATATATATATATATATATATATATATATGTCTGGTTCCCCTTCACAAAGTCAAACGGCCACAATCTCGAAAGTCATATGGTCGAGACCATATGCTCGAAATTGTGGAAGCTCGACTCTGTGAATGGGGAACGGCAGAAAGCACAGAGTGGGAGATTTCCCTTTCTGCACTGTAGTGCAATCTCGGAGTTGGAATAAATAAGTAGTGGGGGGTGCAGGGGGGCTTGCCCCCCAGCAGAAACACTTTGTTGTGTTACATTTTTCTGTTTTACAGCTCCCTTTCACAAAGTCAAACTTCAGAAATTCGAGCATATGGCTTTGGCCATATGCATTTCCAGTTTCTGAATGTTTGACTTTGTGAAGGGGAAACATATGTCTATTTATCTATATAGCTATATGGATATATATATATATATATATATATATATATATATATATATATATATATATACACATACACATATATGTTTACCATTTGTCAAGAACATGGAGTGGAGTCCTACCTGAGTACCAAGAGTCTCATCATCTTAGTGCAAGGGGATGTCATGTATGTATTGCAGGTATATATGTAGACTGTTGCTACTGTAACAGAGGTTGTCTTAACAGACATGTTGTGTGTGGGAGGTCACATCTGTTATTGACATGTATGCAATCGGTTACTGACAGACATCCTAATGACATCATAGTACAGTACCACTGATAGCACAGTAATGATCCTGTGGACTACAGCAGAGATATAACCAATATATGTGGACAGTCTGGCACTCTCTGGTCAGTCCAGAGGTATACACAGATCCCCTCCATGCAAGACATGTGGACTAAGCCTGACAATGCTGATGTTAACAGCCATGTACATGGGTATATCACATAAATAGTGTACTACATATGCCCACACAGTTTATGCATTCACACACGCATGTCTGTCCTTTCAAATAATAACTGGTGGTGCAGAGATCACATGGCCACATACTACCCAGTAGTTAGTGATACACATCTGTGCAGAATCCCACTGTTTTATCAGAAATGCACAACAGATATGGTGGCTTGGCAGCAGTATGTCTTGCAAATATCTGGATATAACATCACACTGGGTAATTACACTAAGCTGCTAGGCATGTAACAAAGCACTGTGTAAACTACAGGCAGACTACACTGGCCTACATTTTATATGGGGGAATACACATGTGCCTGCAAATATAGCAGGCTCTACAGGCATGTCACAGCACAGAGTAACAGACATCTGTGAGAAACTGCATACCCACAACAAGTGTTACCACAACCACAGCCACATATGGTACACAAGCTTAATATGACACTATATGGACTGTCTGATAAACACCATCCTCATATGTGCACTCACACACTACCCTACATAAACTGGGTCATGACACAGTGTGGTCCAGTGCCTGTCTGTGGTATGGGACACGTGTGTGTTTGGCCCTACAAACATGTGAGCTGACAGGGTACCATACACTGGATCAGCATGTAACATCTAATAGAACAGGACCAAGAACAATGACATCTACCACAGTCTGTACACAGGCCAAGGTACGTATTCACAATACACATACTGTCAACAATAACCATAAGTACACAGACCCCACTACTGTACACACAACCATAGAATGTCCAGGTTATGTCCTCAGAAATAACCCCTACTATACATATCATGTCTGGCAGTCTGATATCTGACTGGCTTGTTATCAGGTATGATGTCAATAAATAATGGTGTACAGAACATATGCACCTCTTACTGCATGACATATGTACAAAAGTTGACAGACTTGTGGATGGAGCCACAAACACTGTGCCAATATTGGCATGTTGCTGTGATACCCTCATACATTTACTGTTGTAACACGGTTTGTTGTGACAAATGTCCTATGAGGGATATGAAGTCAGTAACTCTCATGGCTGTCACCATGTACTGACTGCAATCCTCAGACTATGCTTCTGCAGTTCTAAGATAGGTGATCTGTGAGTAACACAAGAAACATAAGACTCCAAACACTGCCCAGCCTGCAGATAACCCTACAAGTGGGAGTTTCCTCAAACACACAACACTGTCATGACAGGTATTAAGTCATGTAGACCAGCCATATCCACACACCCTCTGTTAAACCAACATTATTCTAAATGCAGAAGAGCAACACTTAGATTCTGTAGTCATGTCTGGCTCATCCATCTCCTGTTTGTTGGCCTGTTTCCACAGTGTATGTTTTTAGAGTTATATCCCAATACAATCTGTGATGCTGTTTGCCAAACACTGACATGAGTTCCAGCTCACAGTGAATGAAAAGGCCCAGCACCCGCATGATGTTTCTAGGTATAGGAATGTGCTTCCATGCAATTGGCTATGGGAATGTTACCCCAGCTGTTCCACATGCAATCAGCTAGTGGGGGACTGCAATTCATGCAGAGGCCATCAGCTGATCAGGAGCATCACTTACAAAACACAAACTGCTGCCTAAGCAAAGCAGGTGTACTTCTCCACATCCACCAGAGAGGGAGTGAGAGAGACAGACAGAGACAAAGAAAGACAGGGAGGGGGTGGGAGAGTAATACCTAAACATGTTTGTGTCACACACTTACCAGTATGGGGTTTTCAACCCCTGCCTGACTATGTATTGCTTTCACATGTCTATGCAGTTATTGCATGTGCCACAGAGCTTACACTTTGGGAAGCTGTCCAAAGGTATATATGATGGTGAGTGACATCTGCAACAGTGATATAGGAGGGATAAGGTAGGTATAGTACACGTGCCTGTCCACATGAACAGGTGTCAACATCGACGCAGTCACACTCTCTCATGGACTCACACACAACTCAGTTGGAAGAGTCAGGATTAGACTTTCTAACTAGCTAGTTTGCCACAATACAGTAATACGCAGGTACCACATGCACCACAGGGGTTATCATGATGATATATGGGCAAAGGGTATTTGAAGGTGTCTGACATCAGAAGGCATGCTTCAGAAGGACAATGGGAGGTGTAGTGAGTGTGAATGGGGTCAAAATCATACTCCACACACACACAGACACAGGTTGCCAGAACTGACATGCATGGGTGCATTGCTTCACATGTGTGTAGTGGTTGACTTTGCCAGAAGGCTGTACATGGCTAGGTAAAGGGTATACCTTGGCATCAGGCCACATGAAAATGGTCTGCAGTGTGGCAAAATGGTGTAGTGTCTGGATTGGCCCACACAGGTGGGTATTGTATTCACCATCCAGTCATCTTGTTTACTATTGTGGGTGGCCAGTGCTGTGCAATGCTTGCCATGTATGTGCTATATAGTCCATGACATGGATGGTGTCTGGGATGTGCACACATCCCACATGCATATTCTGTGACATGTGGAAGTGTACCTGGGGTGTCTGGGGGAGGTTGTGTACACAGATTGTCACCATCAGATGTGCCATTCCTGGCCTCATGTGGTGGAAACTGGCAATGAACACCAGGTTGACCCTGCACCTACATTGACAGCATGATCCAGGTATTCCCTGGTGTCAGTGGCGTCTCTCTATACAGGACATGTGTTTAAGGCATGGTATGTCCTTTGTGGGTTACATTTGATGGCACTACAGTTGTTGCAAGCGTCCAGTGAGGAATATAGTGAAGGAGCACTGTATGCAATTATGTGCCTATTGTAGTGATGGGACAGGGTGTCATGCCCTCTGTCATCTGCTGCAATCATACCACGGTTACTATCTGTGTGCAATATGCAGGGAACTACCAGCAAAATGGTTGTTGCCTAGCCGAGTGTGTTTGTGTATGAGACATGGGTTGAGAGTGTTCTCTGGGTAATACAAGGGTTGCCTAAATTGTTTGTCAGGCCTTGATATCACATGTAGGGATATGGATTGTCAACCCCAGCCTCCCTGCTGTTTGACATCTATTATCCTCGTAAGGTGGACATTGTGACATATAATAGGGCCACCATACAAGAAATTTGCAAATCCCGCTCCACAATGAGTCCAGTTGTTACACACTCACAGCCACCTCTACACAGGATACGAGTGACAAACACAGACACACACACAAAGTCTCACAGTTACCATGTCTTGAATTCGAATTCCTACCTAATGCATCACACTACAGCATTACGCAGTTATAGCACTCACCACGGAACTTACTGGGTTACTCCTTCCCCAGAGGCATATTTCAATGTGAATGACATCAGCAGGCTTGCTAAAAAAGGGGCAATTGAGGTTGTAGTGACTGTGAATGGCCTCAAAGGCATTGCTCTATACACAGGGAAGCAAACATCCACACTTTCCATGTCTGGGAATATAACTCCTACCTAACTAGTTTATCACACTACAGCATTACACAGTTGTAGGACATGCCACAGAGATTACTGGGATGCTAATTCTCCAAAGGTGTATTTCAAAGTGAATGACATCAGCAGGCATGCCAAAGTAGGGCATTTGAAATTGTAATGAGTGTGAATGGCCTAAAAAGCATTGACCCCTACACACACAAATACACACAAACAGTTGCCACATCTGGGATTTGAACTCCTACCTATCTTGTACATCACACTACAGCATTACGCAGTTACAGCACATGCCACAGAGATTACTGAGCTATTACTTTCCCAAAGGTGTATTTCAAGGTGAAGACATCAGCAGGCTTGCCAGTCGGCCAATGGGGAGTGCAGTGTGTGTGCATGGGCCATAACCCATTCATCTAGAGCCAGACACACCACACTCAGGCACACACAGGTTTATATTCCACAGGTAAGTGTATACAACTGCTAGATGACTACTGACTTGTACAGTCATGTTGCTCAGTTAGCACTAGCACCACAGACACTAAAATGCTGAGGGATTCCAGAGGCAAATGTCTACTGTGATTGACATTTGCACATCATGCGGTTTTAGCCAGTTGGATGTGTGCTGGGTGGGACAGGCCTCATGATGGAATGCTCTTTGTCACTGTCACTCTCTTCCACACATCTGTGTATGTGTACTTTTGGTCTATTATAGTGTGTTGTCCTTGGATATATATGTGTATTCCTATCCAATGTGTGTGCAAAGCATGACTGGTGCATATTCAGGAGTGTATGCAGTAACATCTACAATTGCGGATATGTATGGCCCACTGTTGTTGCTAGACATGGGCTTCATTTCTTTAAGTGTGTGAGCATGCCCAGTATGACCTTTCAGTATTTTGTTGCCTGACATGGCTTTCATTTCTCTAAGTGTGGGAGCATACCCGGTATGATCTTCTGTATTGAATGTGTGAATCCATTCCAGGTGGATTGTTCTCCAGTGCAGACTTTTGTGGTCAACACCTACAGCTAGCAAATTGTTTCTGCAGGATATCTGTAGTACAGTTGACAATATGGGGTCAAAATGGACAAAGGGTAATGGGTTACTGTTGGTAATTGTGTCTGTGCTGCTTCTGCTAGATGGTCCTGGTGTTAGCAGAGATATTCAGACACATGTACTGTTATACACTGTGATGTTTTATGCCATCAAGTACTGTCAGGTAGACATATTTGCTTGTGGTGATATCCTGGGGAACATAGGGTGAATGCAACTGTGTCCAGTATAGTGGTCAGCAGCCTGCATGTTCATGCCATTCTGGAGGGGAAGCTGCAAACACTTGCTGCTGGGTCTGTATAACTGGTTCAGCACCTTGGTACAGTTGTGGCAGAGGATCCCATGCTTGTACATCCATCGACGTGACAGTATGGCCATATCTTGCTGTGGCCATACCTCAAAGCTGTACAGATTCACACAAGTTACCCAGAGGCAGGGGTCATAATTCTGAACATTACCCCTACACATTGTGGTTTACAAGCAGGTTTGTAGCCACCCATTCTTGTGTTTGCAGCCAGGGATAGTATGTGTACACGGCTGAGTTTTGAACTTCACACATTCCATGCCACCCATGCTTCCACCCCCCCCCTCTATTATTCTAGCCTCTTCCATACATTATGCAGATATTATCTGATACTTTCCCTATAGTTTTCACCTCATCACAGCAGTAATTTAGTGTTGGTCCACAGTTCATGCAGTATGACATGATGGACATGTTACTGTGATTTCTCCACATGGCCTTGCATTTGGGTTCTGTGCACTGTGTTATGTTGTTATTTGGGAGTCCATGACATAACATACATTGGAAGTATGGGTGGGACACAGGCCTTTGGCAGAGGACTGCAGGCCATCTGGTAGTGATGCAGGCCAGCTGTATCAGGCCATTGCATTCTGTCAGTCCTTCAGTCCTAGACTGTGATGTAATATATTCCCCTGGGGTGAGGGTAGGTGTGCAAGGTGTTCATACCAATACCTTCTGTCAGTATTGATCCAGTGGTGTGGATGTTGGCAGGGTGCTGCTTATAGCTAGGGACACACCTGCAAGGGACACCTGCTCTGCATGCTGCATTCATTTGCTGTTGTTTGCTGTTGACATGCACAGGTGGGGGTCATAAAGTACTCATTCTCAACAGCAGGGATAAGACCACGGAGGTACCTGTGGGTGGTGGTGGGGTGAGCTGGGTGCATGTGTGCTATAGGCACTACTTGTATCTGACTCATTGATATGCATGGGGCATTCCACTTATGCTGGCTTGTGCAGGGACATCAGCTGTTTCTCAACACATCATTCCTATGACCTTTGTGGTTTGCCAGTGTTTGGCCAGATGACATCAGTATTCCCTACTTCAAGCCCAGATAATGTGCTGCAAACCTATATGTACAATTCCAAGGGTGTATCCATTTGACAGTTACATATTATGCACTGTCTGTCTGGGGTACTTCCCCTTGTGTACTGCTTGTATATCTGGCCTGACATTCATGACATGTCCATCTTTCAGATGGTGACACATATTACTTCCAAACATTTACTATGGCTTACTGCTGGAATGTGTTACACTGGGAAGCATTATTGTTTGGCACTGCAGTTGTGAGAACTTGGCCCTGTCATTGGCGGTACTGTGCAATGGCCACCAGGACAAACCTCACCATGCATACATACTGACCATTCTCACACAATATACAACACACACCAACCTAACACACGCAAACCTGCATATTGCACACATGCTACAATCTATCCTGGTACCTTGGACAGCTCAGGTAATCTGTGCTCTACTGTTATTATACCTACACATACATGTTACTACATTTCTACATTGGATGGGGGGGGGCACCTGACTGTTACTATGTGTCTACATAGGATTGTTGGGGGGCACACCTGACTGTTACACCATATCTACATAGGATTGGGGGGCACACCTGACTGTTACTATGTGTCTACATAGGATTGGGGGGCACACCTGTCTGTTACTACATTTCTACATAGGATTGTGGGGTGGGGGGCACACCTGACTGTTACTATAATTCTACATAGGATTTTGGGGGACACACCTGACTGTTACTACATTCTACATAGGACTGGGTGTGGGGGCACACTTGACTGCTACTACATTTGTACATAGGATTGGGGGCACACCAGACTGTAACTACATTTCTACATAGGATTGGAGGGGCACACCTGACACTTGTACACATTTGCTATGACTGTACTGGTATGGCAGGGATTCCATTTCATTCTGTATTCTAACCTATCATGCTGACTAGAGGCATATCACTGTGCTACAGGTCTTAGGTTTGATTGACCTACATTTCAGTTTCTGACTTCTTACCCTTCAGAGCTAACATCCCCCTGCCTGACCTGTTGTAGTCTGTCTGTGTAGGCTTGGGGGGGAGGTTATCCATAGCCATCAATCAGAGGCCTTAGCACAGCCTTTGTTTGTGTTTGTCTACACCTGTCCTGCTGGCTGAGACTGTTGTTGGGTATGTGAGCCTCCCTGACTGGCACGTGTGTGTCATATGGACACAGATGTGGCACAGCACATTTCTTGCAGTTTCTTTTGTCACCTTCTCTAGTACTGGCTACTGCGGTTTCACCAGTATTTGTTACAGATCTCATGCTGCCACTATTCTACTATCTGCTTGCATCCCATTCAGCCACCCGATTCCCTTGCATGCTCACATCCATACCATAGATACAAGTAACAACACACACTACTCCATTCGGCAATTGGTAGGAAGAGTGACTTACCTTGTGGCTGTGCCACTATTGAGGATGGTGCTGGTGAGCTGACTATGTCAGATGCACATAGTACACTTCCTATACATGGATAAGCACAGGTAGTGTCATGTTTGGCTTACTGTATGTGTGAGTCAGAGAGAGGTGTCATTCCCTGGGTCCCTACTGTGTCAGTGTATGTGCCATGTGTTGCCACTTTACCAAGGCCAGGGCATACTGGGCACGCCTCCTTCTGCCTACTGGGACAGGCTCAGGTTGTTCCTCCTCCGAGTTACTCTGTGTCTGTGCAGGCCTTGGCAATGGTGGGGAGCTGTGTGGCCCTGCCCCATGCTGTTCCTGCTGCAGCTGTTTCCACAGGAACATATCATGTAGCATGGCACATATGATGACAATTTGGGTACATGTAGCTGGTGAGTAATACAGCGCTCCACCGGATGTGTCCAGGCACTGGAACCGTGACTTGAACATCTCAAACACATGGTCTATTATGATTCTGTTCTGTGTGTGTGCCTCATTATGGAGTTCTTGTTTGGGTGTGTGTGCATTTCTGATGGGTATCATTAGCCATGGCTCCAGTGTGTAACCAGCATCCCCCACTAGGTGACCGTAAGGTATGTCCCCACTGGCAATTCTCTGGCACAGCTGCATCAGATGCCATTTGTGGGAGTCATGATAGCTTCCAGGGCATCCAGCACACACATTCATTATAATGCCCTGGGCATCATACATGACCTGGCAGTTGATGGAGGTGATGCCCTTGCGGTTGATGTGTACCCTACCCTGCACACCAGGTGGTGCTTTGATGCATATGCGCATGCAGTCTATAGCACCCACTATCTCAGGGTATTCTGCTATTTGGTGGAAGAGACGCATATTGCTGGCCATCGCCTCACGGGTGTTGGGGAAAAATATGTGCTCACTGGCATGTGCTGCCATGGCATCCAGGAAATGGTGGAGTATCCGGGATGCTGATGCTTGTGAGATCCCCATCATATCCCCATTTGGCCTTTGGAAGGTACCTGTGGCTAGTATTCTTAGGCCTACATATACCTTGGTATTCACTAGGATGGGTTCAACTCTGTTAGTTCTGTGTGTCAGGTGTGGCCGGCACAGCTCAACAATTTGTTGTAGGAGGTCCCTGTCCACCCTATAGCACTCTACTATCTCCATCTTATGTAGCCCCTGGTAGATTACCCTAGGTCTGTGCACTCTTCTCCGTCTTCTCACTGTAGGTTGGTCAACAGCATTCTCATCCTCACCACCCTCAGCATCTTCCACATGTTGCTGCAGCCCCTATCATTTTGTTGCTTTTGTTTGTTAAAATGTCCCCACTTGTGTACACCGGTGGTGTAGAGTATGTGGGAAAAACCAGAGAGAAAGGGGTTTACATAGTTTATAGTACTGTGCTGTGCTGCTGCTTGTGTAATTGGCTGATTCTGATACATTTCACCTGCCAGCTTTGCTAGTTCTCCTTGATTACCTTTCTACTGCTGTTTTCCCTTCCCATTGCCTTCCTGTTTAAGCCCGGGGGCATGCTGCACAAACACAGTGCTCAGATGTGCACAGAGCTGCTATTTCCTGGTTTACTTTTTTTTTCCTTTAAAATACAGTGCGTGCCGCACACACCTGTTTAGGCAATGTAGAGAGTGCTAGGCAGCATCAGACACACCCCCTTGCTTAGCTCTGCTAAACTCAGGGTAAACCCAAGCCACAGAGCTCCAATAAGCTTACAGTATACCTGCCACCCCCCCCATGATGTCAGCTAACTCTTAGGCTTGAACATGCTATACCTGCACTGACACGGTTGGGTACTGGCTAGCAGCGAGGGGAAATCTGAGATTCAGTATCATTCCCCTCATTTGCCTAGGATTGCCTGCTAATGTATAGTTACAGGTCCCACACTGATCCTTCCCTCTTAGCAACCACTATTCACTGGCCGTGTTGTACTCTGCCTGCCATTGAGTATAATGGCAAAATGGTGATTTAGGTTAGAATGCTTATTTCAGGGTTTTTTTTTTTTGTTTTTGGCCTGATCCCATTTATGTGCCATTGCCCTACGCTTAAACAGCCAAAATCGGCTAAAAAAAATAAGTTATTTATTTATTTTTTTGCCAACTGTTTTCCATGCCAGTGGTGATATGCATGCTTTACACATCCTATACACCCTTTATTTGCAGCTGTCATGGCTCCGTTCTGTAGTTTACAGAAATGTACTTGGTTACTAACTGAGTACATTTCTGCACACTACACTAGTCCTGCACAGGCAGCTGACAACTTCCTGGATCACAAATTCACCTCATTTGCATGTTTTTTACCTGCATATGGGGTAATTTGCATACAGGAGCTTTATCCATGCAGAAATAGTGCAGGAGCACTCGTGCACATCCCTGGAGCTTATTCCTGGATTGCACGGTGACCATATTGCCTCCAGGAGCTCCTGCACTATTCCTGCATGCCATGCAGGGCTTGCAGAATCTGGGGGAAGGTCTAAGGGTATGAGGTTAGGATGATGTCATGAACAAATAATGTGAAAGAGAGGCCCTAGCTGAAGTTATAGAAACTTGGAATGTCTGGTCTTTTAGATGGTTCATAAACCAAATGGCTGTGTTAGTCCAAAGTAAAATTTGCTTAGCTTGGCTAATAAAAGTGATTGATCAACTGTTTTAAATTCTCTGGTCATGTTCAGGAAGATTCCCACTGTGAGACTGCCACCATTGATAAGATTGTTATAGAGTTTATCAGCAGCTTTACAGAGTACTGTTAAGTTGGTGAATCTTGTCAAAGACATGTTGATCATCACAGAAAAGGCCATATTTGTTGACAGTCTCAGATAAGTGGTTGTATAACAGTTATTAAAAAAATCTTGGTTATTAGACTGAGATTAGCTTTGGTCTGCTAATAGTGTGGGATCAATGGAGACAACATTTTGGTTAATGGAATGATTATAATGTGTTTCAGCTGACTGGGAACCATTTCTGTAGTTAAGGAAATATTAGGGCCTATTTATATGTTTTCTTTATATTCTAAGGAAATCTGGGTGCAGCTTGTTTAATGTTACCCTACATTAGTTTTCAGCTTTTCAATATCTTTTGTACATCATTGTTTTTGAAGAAATTGGATTGAGTTCCACTAGAGGATTTGTATGTTTATGTTGAAGAATTGAAATTTGAGGTGTTTGGGGCCTCCCACTTATATTTTACCATGGATGTATGCTTTTGATTTAAATAGATATTATTTTAAGTCATTTGCTGATAATAGTAAATAAAAAGGATTATCTGAACAGGACTGGTCAGTCATGTTTTTGGTTAACTCTTTGAGATATGACTAAAATTCTTCTGGTGATGCCATAACAGCTATCTGCTGGTTTCTAAGGTATGATACTTGGCAGCATTTGCTGTTCCAAATATTTTTTTGTGTATAAGAATGACTTATGAGAGCTAGTACCAGACTGATTTTTCCATGTTTCCCAAGATTTGTCTCTGTCTCATTAGGTTTTTTTTTTTTTTCTTCAGGAGTGAGTCACAGGCATGATTTTTCATGTAGTATTTTTAGGGTTTATGGGAGTATGCTATCCTGTCAAAGTATTGGTCAGATAAAGGCATTATTTAGGTTTCCTTCAGGGAATAAAGGAGACCATTTCATTCAGTGAAGTATGATGTGTGGCTCATATTCATTTGAATCTGAAAGTGGTCTTCCTATAACAACCATGTGTGTGTGTGTGTGTGTGTGTGTGTGTGTGTGTGTGTGTGTGTGTGTGTGTGTGTGTGTGTGTGTGTGTGTGTGTGTGTGTGTGTGTCAGGGGAGGCTTATTTTAAAGGACCATTCAGAGAATAGTGAACAATGACCACTCAGGGAATTTAGTGATACAGAGATAGTGAATCATCAATCTGACATGTTAGTTAATAATAGATTTAGCAGAGTGTTGTTTCCTGAATTCTGACTTGCTGTTGTGGAATGCCTTACCAATTATACCAGTCCATTTTAGGGTACGGAATCTTTGCATTTGTGGATCTACTAGGCCTAACTATTCAGGTTAAACTCACTCATAAGAATAATTATGTTTTGGTGTATCATTGCAATATATTTGTGTAGGCACTGACTGGAATACTGTAAAGGATGAGGAAGGGGTAAATAAATTACGCTTATATGGAAAGCCATCTGTTTTCCTAATGGAACATGTTTTCAGCCAGCTTGGGGCAATGTCTGTGATGGAATATGCTTGCTCTATTTGAAATGTTTCAGTAGGGAATCTTTTGCATAGAAAGGGCACACCCACCACCACAAGTTCTTAATCTAGGTCTATTACATATGTAAATTAAGTATAAAATTGCAGGGACAGAAGTCATCTTTTAATCATGATTCAGTTTTCCAGGAATATTGGTTTGCTTTGTCATTAACCAAGTTTCAAGTAGATTCCATTTGTTGTCAGAACTGTTAATGATGATCAGTCCTTGCCCTATTTTTTTTTTTTTACTTTGGACATGGTGTATGGTGTACAACACTAGGTTGATTACACTGTGGTCCCAGATTAAAGAATATATCCCTTGACAGGATTATTTTTAGGAATGACAGGTATAATTATTGAAGTGATGTTTGATGTATAGAATGGGATGCAAGTGTTGCCTAATGAGAAAAAATAAAAACAGAATGAAAATTGTTTATTTGTGAGTGTATTGCAGTGTCTTTTTTAGATAAACTCACACACCGTAACAGGTACAAGCATGCAAAATCTGAAGGTAATGCTACTCAATGCTAGAAGTCTAAACCTCAAAATGCACTCTCTTGAGGCACTCCTAAAAATGGAGAACATCGATATCTGTGGAGTAACTGAGACCTGGTTCAATGCTCCAGAGAGCACCCCTGCAATACCAGGCTACAACTCTTACCACACTTTTCGGCCACCAAAGCAGGACCGAAACACTAAAAGTGGAGGAATGTCAATATTCACCAAGGATATTCACACCACCTGGCTAGTTGCCCAACACAATGCGTCTGAAATTCTCCAGGTGCAACTAACACTAGGTAAGACTGCAATCCAAATTGTAGCTTGCTACAGATCCCCCACCATACCCCAAGATTCTCAGTACACCTTTCTAAACATACTGGAAAATATTAAGATAGAACCAAACACCCTAATACTGTGTGATTTTAACTACCCTGCCATTAACTGGGAAAGCTACTCATGTACCAACACCTTTGCCCAACGGTTCTTGGAATTCATAAATTCCAACGCCCTGGATCAACTAATCCATAGTCCCACCAGGGGCTCCAATATCCTAGACCTGGTCATTACCAACATGGGAAATCGATGCTCCACACCTATGATCACCCCCTCGTTAGTCACGTCTGACCATAAGCTAATCACCCTTAACATCCACATCCCACCCCCACCCCACCCCCCCAGTAAGGAAACCTCCATAAAAAACTTCTCCAAAGCCAACTTCATGCTACTCAAGTCAGAAGTGACAAACTTCATGACACCCATGCAGACGGGAGCTGAAAGTTCAACTGCTGAATCCCACACTAAGGCACTGTACGAGTACATCCACTCATGCATAAATCGTGCCATCCCAAATAGAACCAAGATGCTCTCATCCAAAAAAAAAAGAAGCCAATCTGGTGGTTCCCTGCCATAAACAAACTTTACAACAAAAGGAAGAAACTGTTGCAGAAAAGGGGAAAATCCCAGGATGCAAAAAACTTCCTTACCAGCCTCAGTAAGAAACTGTGATCCCTCATAAAATCCTCCAAAGCTAGTTATGAAAATAAAATTGCCAAAGATTCCAAAGACAACAACAAGGCATTCTATAACTATGTCAAGAATCTAAATGGCAATGCTCAGATCTGCTCTGAGCTAAAACAGAATGGCATTAAATATACTGATCCCAAGGATATTGCGAATATCCTGGCAGATCGATTCAGTGCCAACTTCACCCTGCCTCTCACCCCTAAATGGCCCATCTCAATACCGGAAGATTGCCAAATTCTGGTAATAACGGCCACACAGGTAAAAAACGCACTCTCCAAAGCTAAGAATACAGCATCCATGGGACCAGATGACATCCTGGGCTGTGTACTACATCAACTACAATACGAACTGGCACCTCACCTAAGTGTCATGTATAATCATAGCCTCACCTCAGGTTTCGTGCCCACTGAGTGGCGCATAGCTACAGTTATCCCACTCCACAAGGGGCGATCCACCTTGGATCCCGGAAACTACCGTCCCATCAGTCTGAAAAGCCTTATCTGCAAGGCCGTGGAGCGTATTATCATGGAACTTATAAACAAAGACATTCGCAACCTTCAAACACTGGACCCCACCCAGTTTGGGTTTGTGAAGGGCCGATCTTGTCTTCTGAACTTGATTGACTTCTTCGAATCAGTCTCCAGAGCCATGGACAAGGGTAAGGTGGTCCACATAGCCTATCTAGACCTTGCCAAGGCCTTTGACACTACCCCCCACTCTGGAATCATAGATAAACTTACTAAGCTGGGCATTAATCCCTACGTCACCCAATGGGTTGCTAACTGGCGTACTGATAGAACCCACACTGTAAAAGTAGCCGACTCCAAATCCAGCTCCAGACAAGTGACAAGTGGAGTACCCCAGGGTTCAGTCCTGGGACCGCTCTTGTTTGGCATCTACTTCTCTGAAGTACAGGCCAACACTAAGGGACTCTGGATAACAAAGTTTGCAGATGACTGCAAACTGGGAGCCATTATTGAATCCCTAAATGATGTGGATACTCTACAAAAGGGCCTTACAGAAACAGATGCTTGGTGCCAGAGCCATGGGCTCAAGCTCAATACCAAGAAATGTATAGTTATCCCCTTTGGGAAAAAACATGTATCCGTGAATTACCATATAGGTGGCAGTACACTAAACACCGAAAGTTTGATAAGAGACACAGGTGGACAGTGGTCTCACCTTCGATAACCACATCACCACAACAGTCAGGAAATCCTTCTATGTTGTTGAATATTATAATAATACCTATTTTTAATTACTTGTATAAAATTGTTATGATATTTCTCTTATATGTTAAAACAATAAACCTGTTTTGAAAAAAGGAAATCCTTCTATGTGGCAAACCTCATCACTAAGGGCTTTTCATGCAGAAAAAAAGCGGTTATTGTCCCACTGTACTCATCCCTCATTAGACCCATTATAGAATACAATGCCCCATTTGGTATGTACCTCTCAAGACATCTGCAACAACCGGAAAGGCCACAGAAATACCTCACTAAAAGAATCACAGGCCTAAAGCAGATGCCCTACGCTGACCGCCTTAAAAAACTCCAGCTATACTCTGTCGCATATCGTCTACTCCGAGGCGATCTTTGCTTAGCATGCAAGGCCATGTCAAACCCAGAGCTGTTGGACATGCTACACTTAAAGAAATCCCAATCCCTCAGAGCCACATGCACCAGGGATCTAAACCTTGTCATCACAATAAACAAAACATGCTGGAGGGATAGGTTCCTGACCCAGAGACTCTCCAGACTCTGGAATAGATTGCCCATACATGTCAAGCAGAGTGCCTCTTTGGTCCTCTTCAAAAGGAACCTTGACGAATGGATGGGAGAAAGGAAATTCACCCCGGGGATCACGTCAGTCACCCTGCTAGACAGGGGTCCAGGGAAGTAAATAGTGTGGGAAGAAATAGCCAGGGAATTGTTATGGCTAGGCTTGTATAGGCCCTAGGGCTGATAGCCTAGTACCAACCTATGAACCTATGAACCTATGGATTTTTACTGGTTGCACCATAATGCCAAATTTTTGGTCTTTGTTTTATAGTTCCAAATAAGAGACTGAATAGCAAAGGGGGTATAAATTTTCTAAATATTTAAAGCTAAGGATTTCAGTTATGGATACAGTGTATTCTTAAGGATTGGAATACAGTGGATGAGATGACAAATGTGGTGATATGTTAGCTGAAATAGGTTCATAGGCTCATAGGGTCATAGGGTCATCGGTGTTTACTAGGCTAACGACCACAAGGGCCTTTTTAAGCCTAGTCATGCATTCCAAATCTCTGACAAGTTCTGATACCCTTGATAAGTGTAAGCATGGGCCTGGGAAATGAATCATTTACAAGTTACATATTTGCAGTAGAGACATAGGTGCCAAACCAGGGACGAATTTCTGGTTTCTGATCCAGTTGTCCAAGTTGCACTTGAATTGGGTTAGGAAGGAACTATACTTCACACAGGTGGGTTGCCTGTTCCATAGATGGGGTAGTCTCTGGGATACACACCTATCTCTCCAGCAGGTTATATTTATATCACTGGCAAGGTTTAAGTCTTTAGAATGGGTAATCCTCCTACTATTTGTTTTGTGGCTATGCAGGAGATCCATCAGAGTGGGGTCTGACAAAGCCTGGTATGCCAGGCATAGATCTCCTCTCAAAAGCCTGTAAAAGACAGAATACAGGGCTATGGCCTTCAGGTGGTCTGCCTAGGACATATTACATATGCCCTGTATTGTTTTAGTGAGGAAACTCTGTGGACGTTCCAGTTGTTGGACATGCCTAGTTAGGTACATACCAAAGGGTGCATTGTACTCAATGATAGGTCTGATGAATGCCGAATACAGTGGAACAATGACTTCCCTGGACTTAGATGCCATACCTTTGTTTATAAGTTGCACAATATAGAATGATTTTCTCACCACTGTAGACACGTGTCCCTAAATTTATATGCTGGACTGTAAAGAAATGTCTGTGCTTTATTATAAGTTGATAAGATAGGAGGCATGTTGTATAGGAATAAGTATAGAAAGAAAAAGTTGCTGTTTGTGCTACCGCTGCAAGTGAAAGAGAAAAGAGTTGAGGGAGGGGGCAATCTATAAAGCACCTGCTTAATCTGCCACCCCCAGCAGGATATGTGAAGATAATAAAAGCTTCCTGCACTGCTGCCTTAAATAGAAGAGAATAGGGTAGAAGACATGGCAGGGCTAGTGGAGAATCAATACAACACTTGTTTATAGTGCCACCATATGTAGGATAGGTAAGGTGCCACCATATGTAGGAAAGGTAAGGTGCTATCATATGTAAGATAGGTAAGGTGCTACCATATGTAAGATAGGTAAGAGCTATAAAGTGCTTATGTAAGGTGCCACCATATGTAAGATAAGTAAACAGCTATAAAGTACTTATGCAAGCTGCCACCATATGTAAGATAGGTAAGAGCTATAAAGTGCTTATGTAAGGTGCCACCATATGTAAGATAAGTAAACAGCTGTAAAGTACTTATGTAAGGTGCTACCATATGCAGGAAAAGTAAGATGCCACCATATGGGGGATAGATAAGGTGCTACCATATGTAGGATAACTAAGATGCTACCATATGTATGATAAGTGAGGAGCTATAGAGTACTTATGTAAGGTGCTAACATATGTAGGATAAGTGAAGAGCTATAAAGTACTTATGTAAGCTGCCACCGTATGTAGGATAAGTGAAGAGCTATAAGTACTTATGGAAGGTGCCACCATATGTAGGATAAGTGAAGCACTATAAAGTACCTATTTAAGGTGCCACCACATGTAGGATATGTAGGATAAGTGAAGAGATATAAAGTACTTGTGTAAGGTGCCACCATATGTAGGATAAGTGAAGAGTTATAAAGTGCTTATGTAAGGTGCTACCATATGTAGGATAAGGGAAGAGCTATAAAGTACTTATGTAAGCTGCCACCGTATGTAAGATAAGTGAAGAGCTATAAAGTACTTATGTAAGGTGTTCCCTCCACACCAAAATATTAAAAACTACCCATTCTCCCTGGCCAACAAAAAATACCAAACAACTTCTACAAGGTAGAGATAAAGGATGGAATGAATGGCACAATAACAAGTCTGATGCCAACCTAATCATATATATAAACAGCTACAAAATAAAGCAAAAAAATAGTGAATTTAGATAAAAAACACACTTTTCCAATCAAGTGGCAAACCACAAAAACAACCCAAAATGATTTTGGAAACATATCTCAAACCTTCTTATCCCGGGCTCAAAACAAACTTCATCACCATACCCTGACAAAATAGCCAACATGTTTAACTCTCACTTTATAAACAGCATCAGGAAACTGTTAACAAATCCTAGCTGCACAAGTAGCTCAAGCCCAATCTCTGATCTCCCTCTCGCTTATCTCAAGACTTCTGCACAAACAAACAAAAAAACCCTTTACATTCCCAACAAACTATTACTACATCTTCTATCCCCTTTTCTCTTAAACCTGTCCCTACCTCACTCATTCAAAAACTACTTTAAAAACTAAAACCATGCTCCCTCTCCTCTGACAACCTCCCCACTGAATACTTAATGTTATAGATTAGGGACCTCCATTTTAAAGTAGTTATTAGGCATTATGCAGACTATTTATTGTAAAAAAGGTTACCACATCTATATATTTGCACCAACGGCAGGCCTCACATTTAAACATCCAACAATGTGGGGGATGACATTTTAAAGTACTATTTTCCAAAAGTGTTTTTAAATTCCTGCCTTTCCTGGATACTACAAAGGGAGCCTCTCCTACATGCTCTCTAGTCAAACTGTCATCTAAAAAGAAGGACCAATTTTTGAAAATAATTGATCTCAAAAAGGGAGCATCTATAGAAAATGTAGTTATAAAGCTCACCCTTGCTAAATCAACATCTGAGGACCCAGATGGTTGTTTGGGGACAAGATCCCAATGGTCCCAGTCAATTCCTGATATGTTACAAGTAACATTCAAATTGCCCAACGAATAATCCGGACTACAAGAGCCCAAATTAGTGAAAATATTTTTTATTTTTTATTTTACATTTGTTGACCGGGATAATCCGACTGGATACATGTCCATTTTCAGCGGAGGCCTGGGGAGAAAAGCTCCACATGTACAAATATTAATATACATAAGGTTTACATTATTACATAGGAACATACAATTGTTATCTAAGACAAAGATTAGAGAAGACAGAGGTAATAACAAGCAGAACAATTATCTCAATTTCAGTTCGATTGGCCTCATTGCCGAGGTAAATAAGGTCTCAGTTGATACAATGGGAGGAGAAATAAAAGGTGGATAGATCAGGTAGAAAGAAGGGTCATGGTATATACCATGGGAGTTAGATGAAAGAAGAGATGAGAGAGATAATAGGAGAGTTAGAGGGAGTTAATCCGGGAATGAGCATTGTTAGAGCCAGTGAGACTTAAAATATTGAAGTAGACTTTTTTTAAAGAGGGATAAGGAGGTAATGGTGGTAATACTAGAAGGAAGAGATTTCCAAGTTTTGGCAGTGATGTTAGCAAATAGAGCATCACCTCCTGCATTATGGGATTTGACATTTTGAAAAAGAAGCCTATTTGAGGAGCGTAGGCTATTTAGGTTGTTATATGGTGTGATTAGGCACTTTAATGCAGGAACTTTGTCCAGGTGTTTAAGTATTTTAACTGCCTCAATAAGTTGGTTTTGATGAAGAAGGTTTGGGGGTTCTATCCATCCAAGGGCTTTTAGGTTATTACAGTGGTGCATTATATGTGGAGTGCCAGTAGCAAATCTGGCAATGTGATTATATGAGCTTGAGAGTTTATTTAGCTCACTTTTATTAAGTTTGGTGAAAACTGGGGATGCATATAAAAGTGTGGATAGTAAGTGAGTGCGGGCAATGGTTGTTTTTGTCATTGGGGTTAGAAAGGCTTTGATTCTATATAGTGACCCTAATTTCTTGTTCACGGTTTTAATGGTAATATTAATATGCGTATCAAATCTAAGTTTATTGTCTATGGTAACTCCTAGTAGCTTGGTATGGGGGTCAGGTGTGATAATTGTCCCATTGTTTGATTGTATGGTAAAGGCAGTAAAGGGAAGTTTTTGGGTTGGATGAAAAAGAAGCAGTTTGTTTTTTTTTGGATTAAGAAGTAGCTGTCATCCTGATAGCCAGTTTTCCACAGCTGTGAAGCAGGATTGGGTTTTGGCTAGTAGATTCTCTAGAGATGTGTCAGAGCAGACTAAGGTCGAATCATCAGCATATTGTATACAGGTTGCCTAAGGGATGGCTTTATATAGGTCATTAATAAAAACTGAAAAAAGAAGTGGGCCCAGTATGGACCTTGTGGAACCCCTATGGTATTAGGTAAGAGATCAGAGAGTTGATTGTCCCAGAGTATGGCTTGTTTCCTATCCAAGAGGTAAGCACGGAACCAGCCTAAGGTTAGGTTGTCAAGTTGTAAGGTTTTTAGAGTATTATGAAGTAGTTGGTGGTTGACCATGTCGAAGGCTTTTGAGAGGTCCAGAAAGAGAGCAGATGATATTTTTTTGTTATTACGGTTTCTATTAATTGTATCCGTAAAAGAGAGTAGGGCAGTAGTTGTACTGTGGTTAGGTCTAAATCCATGTTGTGAGTTGGTCAGTAGATTATTCTGGATAAGATAGTGAAGGAGTTGTTTGTGTATACATTTTTCCATAATTTTGGCCAGAGGGGACATTATGGCTATTGGCCTATAGTTTGATAGTTCAGTGGAATTACCCCCCTTATAAAGTGGTATGATGTGGGATGTTTTCCAAATTGTGGGGATGTTAGATTCAGTGATGGTGTGATTAATTAGTATGGATATGGGGTAGGCAATGACATCCAAAGCTTTCTGTAAGTATTCAGCTGGGAGGAGGTCAGCGGAGAGGGTAGTGGGTTTAAGCTTATGAAGTAAGGATCTTATAGTAGAAGTGGAGACAGGTTGTAGATTGAAATTGGGTTTAGTTTCTGGACTGTATTCCTTCACAGGACAGCAGGTAGCTGATAGTTGGTTAGCTAAGGTTTGAATAGTGTTTGTGAAAAAAGAGTTAAAGGTGTTGGCTACTTCAATAGGGGTTTTATCAGATACCTGTTCTGGGGTAGGAGTGGAGGATTTGCCTGGGTGTAGGAGATTATTAAGACCTACCCAAAATTTTTTAGGGTTATTTTGGTGTTTGTTTTGTAGTTGGCAGTAATAATTTTTTTTGTCAGCTATTACAGATTTTTTTGTTGCATTTCTTAGCTGCTGAAATCGGATGTGGTCTTGGGGTAATTTGGTTGCTCGCCATATATCCCATGATTTGTTTCTGTTTTTCATATTAGCTTTAGTTTCTTTTGTGAGCCAGGGTGCAATGTTTGTTTTAGTTTTGATTAGTCTTTTAGGGGCATGTTTATCGAGTATAGCTAGGAAGGTAGTATTAAATTTAGATACTGCGTCCTCTAGGGGGAGATACTTTAGTTTTGTCCAGTTACAGGATCTGAGTTCTTCTTGAAATTTTGAAAGGTCGAATTGCTTCCTGTTTCTAATTGACCAGTACATAGGAGTTGTAGGGAGGCCTGTTTTATTTTTCTTCATATATGTGATGAGGTGATTGCTTAGGTCATTTGGAGCGGTCCCGGCCTTATATGTTTGAGGTTGGCTATTTATTAGGATCCAATCTAAAATACTTTCTTTTTGGTTGGCATTTCCAATTCTGATGGAGGTATTTATGATCTGGGTAAAACCATGAAGGTTAATGTGGATGGGGTTGGTTTCTGAGGAGCATAGGTTCCAATCAATGTTGACGTCACCCATGATGATGGTTTCTTGGGGGTAATAATTAGATATCCAGTTTAGTATATTTTCTAGTGTATCCACATTGTTCCCAGGAAGGATATACACTGTAATTAGATTTATACTTTTTTCTTTATTTAGTTGTAGCTTTAGAGCAAGTATTTCCGCATTAGAAATTTGGGGTGGTTGCTTGGTGTTGAAGGTAACATTTAGATTGCTGTTATAGAGCACAATAATACCACCACCCTTTCTTTTTATACGGTCGACCCTATGTATATTATATCCGGGTGGTAGGATTTCATTATCTTTGGTTCCTGGTTTTAGCCAGGTTTCTGTTACACATATTATATCTGGAAGGTGAGTGGCTAGGAGGGCATGTAGGTTAGGTACTTTGTTATTGATACTTCTAATATTTAAGTGATAAATCTGGAGGGAATTGGCTGACTTTGACAAGGGTGATGGGCAGTTTGGATTGGTAGTAGTTGTAGGGTCAGGATTAGGGTGGATATCTCCATCTTTAATGATGTTTCTACTGAGGTACTCTAATAGTTTAGTTAGTTTTAGTAGTAGCTTCTGATTTTGTCTAGATTTGGGGTGATTTTGATTGATTTTGAAGTGGAAGTGGTGGATAGAATTAGGAGTTTTGCCACCTAACTGTTGGGAATTAGGTTTACTACTAAGTTTTACTGGGGGAGTGTTAGTACGACCTCTAGGGTAGGGATACCCTGAGTATGGCTGGTCTTCATATTTGGTAATTAGGTATGTGATCATTATAAATGGAGTGATAAGAAATATAATTTGCAATATTGCCTTCCAATTAGAGGGTCGAGTAGGTTGCATTAAGTAGTGAGCTGTGAAATTGTGATATGGGCGTGAATAATGTAAATTAAAGTATATGGAGGGGGTGGGGACAGGAGAGAAATTATAGGACAAGGTGTGGTTAGGAGATAATAAGGGGGCGTGGTTACTTAGCTATAAATGTAGGGGTACTGGGGGTGGGTGGGATATGGGGGCAGGGTGGGGCGTGGAGGCGAGAAAGCGAAGGCATGAGCGGGGATTATCCAGCTCCAATGTTTTCTAATGGCAGGAATTTTAAGGCAAGTACTTCTGGTAATTAGCGCTTTACTAATACTATGTAATAGAGTGAAGCTACAGAGAGACAGTTCAGTAATTGATCTATTTTCTTTAACTGGGGATTTTATTCAAATAATTTTAAAATGTATCCAATCTATGTATTTGGGAGTTATATGGGATGCTATGCTTTAATTGAATCCAGTATGCTAGCTAGCATAATAATAAGCTTTGAGCGTTACAAAAAAGTCGACAGTAGCTTCTTTTCCTTAGGAAGCTTAATTTCGGTTTGGAGTAGTACCTTAAATTAGCTTTGTTTGCTCTCTATAGTTGTAGAGTGCAGCATAGGGTCAGCGCTTGCTTGTTTTACAATGTTCTGGTCAAGCGTCTCACTTTGTAGGATAAGTAGAGTAGGATGAAGTTGGGGGGTTAGAGAGGACGGAGCCTATAAGAAAAATACAGAATACATAGACAGAGTTGGCATGAGCTCATAATAGTAGTAGTGAAGTATGCAGCACAGTTGTAAGTAAATATCTATGTTAACTCTAATGTTCAAAATACACTGATTATACCCTTGTTTAAGCACCATATATCTTTATCTGATGTTATACTGAGGAACGCCAAAATAATAGCAAAGTAAATCAAGACAGGTTTGTATAGGTGCGCTAAGGCCAAATAGTGTAAACGCTTATCAAACAGTCATTCAGTAGCGAAGCAATTCAGGACATTTTAGTTAAGGCGCGCTAAGGCCAGTAGTACAAACACCAATAAACGGTCCTAAGTCATAGTATATATGATAGCAACAGAATCTATTGACTTTTAGTAGCAAGTAACTTGGCGCTATATAGTAAAAAACACTCCTAATATACCACGTAATATCACTCAATTCTAAACTGCACGCTGTTCTACAAACACGTAGGCAATTACATTGCACAACAAATACAGGGTTTGTCGCAGTATGAATACAGTCTACAGAATTGCATTACAGTTTATAAAAATAAGCATAAAATAAGCACCAAGGGTAGTCACTGGTGGTCAATAACAAGTAGTACAAGCTTTTAGATGCACAATTAACAAGTTACTACGTACCCAGTGTTAGGAAGCTTCCCGTCTGGATTCAAGAAAACATACCAGATGTTTGAAAATGGCGCTACTTGAGGGATTATAAGTAACCTCGTGTGCGTCAGAGGTAGGGGGTGGGGTAGATAGCAGGAAAGGCTTAAAGGAGCGGGGATTATCCAGCTCCAATGTTTTCTAATGGCAGGAATTTTAAGGCAAGTACTTATGGTAATTAGCGCTTTACTAATACTATGTAATAGAGTGAAGCTACAGAGAGACAGTTCAGTAATTGATCTATTTTCTTTAACTGGGGATTTTATTCAAATAATTTTAAAATGTATCCAATCTATGTATTTGGGAGTTATATGGGATGCTATCCTTTAATTGAATCCAGTACGCTAGCTAGCATAATAATAAGCTTTGAGCATTACAAAAAAGTCGACAGTAGCTTCTTTTCCTTAGGAAGCTTAATTTCGGTTTGGAGTAGTACCTTAAATTAGCTTTGTTTGCTCTCTATAGTTGTAGAGTGCAGCATAGGGTCAGCGCTTGCTTGTTTTACAATGTTCTGGTCAAGCATCTCACTTTGTAGGATAAGTAGAGTAGGATGAAGTTGGGGGGTTAGAGAGGACGGAGCCTTAAATTAGCTTTGTTTGCTCTCTATAGTTGTAGAGTGCAGCATAGGGTCAGCGCTTGCTTGTTTTACAATGTTCTGGTCAAGCGTCTCACTTTGTAGGATAAGTAGAGTAGGATGAAGTTGGGGGGTTAGAGAGGACGGAGCCTTAAATTAGCTTTGTTTGCTCTCTAGAGTTGTAGAGTGCAGCATAGGGTCAGCTTGCTTGTTTTACAATGTTCTGGTCAAGCGTCTCACTTTGTAGGATAAGTAGAGTAGGATGAAGTTGGGGGGTTAGAGAGGACGGAGCCTTAAATTAGCTTTGTTTGCTCTCTATAGTTGTAGAGTGCAGCATAGGGTCAGCGCTTGCTTGTTTTACAATGTTCTGGTCAAGTGTCTCACTTTGTAGGATAAGTAGAGTAGGATGAAGTTGGGGGGTTAGAGAGGACGGAGCCCAGTGTTGGGAAGCTTCCCGTCTGGATTCAAGAAAACATAGCAGATCATAGAACATATTACTATCCTTGACACTCAATAATGGTTTAAAAATACCACAAACTCTTTTAGAGGAGACTTCATCTGTCAGGTCATCCACTAAATTGATGGGGTAGCCCCATTTACTAAACATTTCCTTCAATAAACTGCATTCATCTAAAAAATCATTCTCTAAGGTCACCATTCTTGCAACCTGTACCAGTTGACCCTTAACAACTCCCCTTTTCTGGTGAAAAGGTTGGCAACTGGAAAAATGAAGGAATGCGTTTGAGGATGTTGATTTTCTAAAAATGTTAGAAATAACCATGTCCAATGAAGGACATTTAATCAATTCAACATCAAGGAAGCAATAAGCAAAATGTAGGATAAGTAGAGTAGGATGAAGTTGGGGGGTTTGTACAGTATTGAATTCCCAGGTAAATTCAAGGAAATTAGTGTATTTAGAAATATGTTCAACAAATGCTGCAGCAGAATTCCTACTACCTCACCAATGGATAAAAATATCATCTAAATAACGAGTGTACCATGCAACTTTTTCTTAGAAAATATGATCTCTAAATAGGAATTGTTTTTCCCAGTGGGTCATCACTGTGTTGGCAAAGGTACCATCACACTGAGACCCCATGGCTACACCAGTTTTCTGTAAGTAAAATTCTCTGTTGAACAAAAATTAATTATTGCTCAAAACTAACTCCAACAAATAAATAATTAAATCTATAGAAGCACCATCCAAATGTTGTTCTAACAAAAAATCCCTGACCCATTCACAACCAAGCTCCTGAGGAATGGTAATGTACAAATCACGGACATCAATTGTTAAAAAATTCAGGTTCCTAGAAAAAAGAAAATTATTCATGGATTTTAGGTAAGCCAAATAAGGTAGGGGTGATTGGGTAGGGGATTAAGAGAAAGTTCAACAAATCAACATTAATGTGTTCCTCAATAAACAAATCATTAATGAAGCCTTTAATTTTTTGATATGCTCCATTCATTTCATTGAGGGAAACCTTTACATAAGCCCTATTGGTCAACAGAGAACTCATGTTATAATTATAATCTTCATTGTCCATAAACACCAACCCACCTCCCTTATCCTGTTTAATAATATGGATGTCAGCAAATCTTAAATCATCCAAAGCATCCTTCTCGGGTTGGGTTAAATTACACAATCTTTCATTAAGGGCTCCCCTAGTAGTCAAAAGTGTTCTAAAATCATTCTCACAAATTCTTTTGAATAATAAAATGGACGGTTGTAAGGGTGGGTTGAAGATACTTGCAATTCAAAACTCTTTAGTGAGACTGGAATTGTTCCCAAATACCATGTTCAAATTCAGTTTCCTAGTATATGTTTTAAGGTCAATAAGTGTTCTTGCTAAGTCACTTCTAGTTGAAGGGGCAAAGGTTGAACCTTTGGCTAAGACCTCTATTAATAAAGGGGCAGGAACAAAGGTAGAATAATTGAAAATTCTAAAGTCTTGTGTACTGTTAAATAAAATTTGAACTGGTCTCTGTTGTGTATTATTAGGACTAGTGTGTCCTACGGGACGAGGAGAAAGAACTATCTCCTCCTCCTGTTCTGTGTTTTCTTCTTCCACTGGTGTTGTTGCTGTGAACGATTTAATTGTCTCCTGTGTTTGTTTTCCTGTGTCCCTGAAAACCCTGATTCTGATGTGAACCATTGTTATTAGTGTTGTTTTGATTGTTTGCATTATTGGTGATATTCTTGTTAGCAAGCCTCTCACTCCTCCTGACCAGGGACCCTTCATCTAACAAACTATCATTCATTTGCATCCGATTATTATCGTCCACAGCAATAAAGTTATCACCAGAACCACCTAATTCATTATTAGAACCAAAATTCACATTCACATTTACACTGGAAGGAGGTAAAGGGTAAGTTAGACCCTTCTCATAAGCCAGAGAGTCCCCATTAAGTTCCTTGATTTTATTTTCTTTAATTTTAAACAAAGCATTATCAGTACTAGTGAAAATACATAAAAAATCAAATTTGTAGCGCAAAAAGTCATTGTCAGATCGGATACTAGAGTCCAATAACGTCAATTCACTTTTCAAATTATCCATCTGTGCGCAATAATCTTTTATTAAAAGTTCCCTAAACTCAACCCCTTGTCGATCAAACAAACTTAAAAGTTCCTTGTGAAAAGGTGAGTTTGAAACTAACCCAGTAGGAAACTGCCATTGTCTAAGTCCCTTTGGGACTTGTTGCTTCTTAATGCATTCAGACAAATACTGCAACTCAATTTGCAACTTTTTAAATTTGAACAGTTTGGTGTCATAAACTTTTAAATTGTTAATTAAGTTATTTTTGCCAATTTCAGAGTTTCTAATACTGTCAGGCTGAAAGGACCCATTGACAAAACAAGATGGATCTTTATACCAGTCTTCCAGAGTCAGAATAATAGATGGCGTACTTACTGTACTGCCCAAATCTCCGTTGTTCCCCAAACGCTCGTTCGTCCTGCTGGAAGGTGCATTTGAAGTCCGAAAGCCTGAACATGGCAAAAAAGAAGAACCAGAAACCCTTGGAAAATGGCTGCCTCGATCCTGTGATCCTAAGGCAAACGCTGATGTCCCAGGCGAAGAAGAATTAGGTAAACCATGAGAGACTGGGTTACCAGGACTTCCGGATCCATGAGGCCAAACAGTCACAACCTGACTGGCCAAACAGTCTACACATTGTGACAGTAGTTCTATTAAGGCAGTCAATTTGCCTAAAGCACCGTTGTCATTGTTAGATGAAGAATCCATAACATTAGGCGTAGGATCCATGGTATTAAAAAGTACTTGTGATCCAGGTGCAGAACTAACTTCCATGAACCAAACAAATAAACTCAGAAAAAACGAACAAACTGCAACAAAATGAAGGAAAAAAGGACCACACCGGATACTCAAAACAGTTCCAATAAGCGCTTTCGTTTACTAAAATAAGCAAACTTCTTCAGACAATTTTAAGACACACAAGTACACTACAATACTTATAATGACATAATTTCCTTTAGAAAACAAGTACCAAACTCCTATAAAAATAAACCATATGTCAAAAAATAAATAATAAAAGTCCTTACAAATACTTCCAAAAATTACATGTAAAAATACATTTGTATAATTTAATAAATATACAGTAAAAAGCGTTAAAAATATATAAACATAAATCTATCTAACGCTTTTAATTTCAAGATGCTCTTAATAGAAACAAAGTCATTTAAACCTGGAGGAACTAAGGCATTTAATTTCAACTGCCAAATCAGTTCCTTCTTCTCTAATTTCAAATCCATTGGTCCACCCCTAAAATTATTCAGAATTTTTTTAATTATACAAATCTGGACAAAGCCATAAGGGACAACTGTGAAATATTGCAATTACAAGCATAGAAAGTTGATAGAATGACAGGTTTTTCATTAGCATGAATGTTGTGAAGGGTTTGAAGTCTAAAACGCACACCTCTCAACCCATTAGAGTAAGAAAGCTGGACAAAGCCATAAGGGACAACTGTGAAAAATTCCAATTACAAACTTAGAAAGTTGCTAGAATAACAGGTTTTTCATTAGCATGAATTTTGTGAAGGGTATGAAGTCTAAAACGCACACCTGTCAACCCGTTAGAGTAAGAAACCTGGACAAAGCCATAAGGGACAACTGTGAAATATTGCTATTACAAACTTAGAAAGGTGATAGAATAACAGGTTTTGCATTAGCATGAATTTTCTGAAGGGTATGAAGTATAAAATGCAAATGTCTGTCATTATTGTCAAACTTCAATCTTTAATGATGTGCTAGAGAGCTACAAGTTTATGAAAAGTGGACCAAGAATATAATGCAAAAATCAGGACATACTTTGAAGTTATATGTCATCAACATTTGCAAAGTACAGCCCCCAACAAATAAATATTTTTTTTCACATCTGCAATAAAGTTTAAGTCTAGCTGCGCAGGTGTGCCCATTGCTTAGCTATGCTTAGCCCAGCATAAATGGCACAAGAAGTAAAATGGCAATAGACATACAGCACAAGCAATAGTTTAGTGGTTAGAGTGTACACCTTGCATATAATCATTTATGGTTCGAACCTAACCAAAACTATTTCCATTTTGTATGTGAAATCATTACAGTTTTAATTTATTTGCATATTTATGTAGGAAGTAACTTAGATTTCTCAACCAGAGTAGTATATTAGGCCCAGATGTGAGGTGTCTGTAATAAAGCTGTGAACCCGCCATATAAACACATGTGCCCCATACAGTGTAGTCCCACAAGAATAAATGTAATGAAAGCACATTGCGGGATGTCAGGGAAAGTAAACAAATTTATAGATGAATCAATCCCATACAGGTGGTAGTCCATAAAATAAAACATAAGCAATACTAAGCATTGCACAGCTATGCTGATCGAGTGTTAAGCATTGTGTAAATATGAATGCTAAGCAATGAGTAGCCCAGCTAAGTGGATTTGCCTATTGGTACGCAGTGCTGAACCTGCCCCTTTAAGCACTGCCAACCTGAGCTAAGCAGGTTTGCCCATACCTTAACTTATGTCAACATATTCAAAACCATCCAATCACAGCAAAGTGTGGGAAATTAGCCTTATTTAAACCTCGCAGGTGGGAATACAACTCATAACTAGTTGTAGCTCCCCACTGTAGGCAGTATGGCAGGTGTTGGAGATGGCATGCACTTTTGAGTGCAGCGCTAGGGCATACATGAGTCCATGGTCATGGTAGGACTTCTTGTAAAAAAACATGATATGAGACTGCTGCAGGACTAGTACCAGGGCTCCCAATACAAAGCAGAAGCCTGGGAAAGTCTCACCTGTGATTTCACCAGTGCCTCTGGCATCCCTCTGACTGGTGAGCAGGTCTGGCACTACTATGCCTACTTGAAGTGGAGGAAGAGGGAACTCTTGGAACAGTGGGTCCAAAAAGCATGACAGAGAGGTGATGTCAAAGCAGTGTGTAAGTATTCATAGCAATAACTGTTTACCAAAGTCCAGCTGTGTATGTGATGTATAGATATGCATAAATGTTTCTATATGTTCATTACAGCTGCAGCTGAGTGGGTTGCCAACCAGGAAGCCCATGCCAGCAGGTTGCAAAGGCTGTGATGCGAGCTGGTGAGTAACAATCTAGCTTGTAGTATTCATACCAAATAAATATAAAGGAGTAGAATGTCACATGGCATTATTAAAATGGGTATGGTTTCCACTGAATAAAGCAGATAATATTACAGTAATAGTCTCTCATAAGTCATATATTAATAAAACTGTAACTGCCTGTCAATAATATTCAAAATCCTGGACAGGTTCTGTTTACTCTGGTATGGTATGATTTGAAATGTGTACAGGTTATGCATAGCAACTATAGCTCTGAGAGCATTAAACAATCAAGTCTCATCTGACAAAGTTAGTGCCTCTATAACACATGAGATTAACTGCTATTACAAATCTCATGCACCAAGATCTGATATCTGAACAGTAATGTTGTGTTAACTATTATTTTCCACACTGTGCTATGTGAACAGGTATGTATAGGAATGCATGTATAGGAATGTTGTAATTACAAGGTCAGATCTTACAACAAAGAGAGAATGAGAAAAAAAAAAACATTCAAAGAAGAGACAGCCATTTCTCAATAGCTCTCTCTGAGGAAACCCACACTTTTTATATTTTAAGCTGAAACAGCCACGGTTCGAATCCTGGGAGTGGTAGAAAGTTGTATGCATAATTTCATAATTTGTGAAAATGTGTAGAAACAGTCAGGTACTATTAACAAACATTCCCTCCACAGGTCTTCCAGGTAAGAGCCAGTATAAAGTAGCTATAAGAAGGCTGTAGTTATACTGTGTCCAACACCCATGGTCCAACCCCAAGGCTGCAAATGACAGCAAGATAAGTACATACACCAAGTGGTCTCCCCCAAGAAATATTCAAAAGTGTCATGCTGTCACAGCTACTGGGCCCTGACAACAACAACCAGGGTGACTGTTAGAAATCAAGGAAGAGTGTGTCAGTAGTGCGCGCGCACACACACACACACACACACACACACACACACACACACACACACACACAGACACACACACACACACACAGTATGAATGCACATACGTAACCCTGACTGTGAATATGGAAAGAAACAGTCATGTAGTATTAAAAAACATTCCCTACACAGGTCTTCCAGGTAAGAGAAAGTATAAAGTAACTATAAGAAGGCTGTAATTATACTATGTACAAACATGCCACTGCCCAACATAAGGCCATAATTGTTGTAATAATACTTGTAGAGTAATGAGTAGAGCAATGAACATTAAAGCTGTGACCACTGCAAGAATTTACATTTGTTAACTGACATCTCTTTTTCCCCAACCTTATCTTCACCAATAATCTAAACACAGAAATGAATGGGTATATTTTCCACCAAACCTACTATTGGGACATGTGTCCTGTTGTTCTACAAATGTTGAAATGTATTCCAATTAATGTTCCTTGTTTAAATACTATCATTGGTAGCCTGTTGCTATCAATGTAACCTGCATGCTGGTGTAATGCCCACTGTGGTTCTATATATGCATGTGTTCTGTTTGGTATGCAAATGTTCCAAATCTGTTATATTGGTTTAATGGGAATACTCATGCATGCTGTTATAACTAATCCTGGAATGTATTTACCATTACTAACCAACATATGTTCTAAAACAGCAACCCCATAGCACATCAGGGAAGGCTGATCCTAGTGGCTCTGCCTCTCCTGCCTCATCTGGCCATGGTACTGGGCCCCAGCACATCTGGGACCCACCCCGGGACCTCCTTGTCCATGGATCTGCACCACCTTTGAGTGGAACCTCCTCAGAGGATGGGGCTCCACCCCCCCCCCCGGGTGCAGGCGTGGACAGGATATTGTCACCCAAAGCCAAGTCCAGGGTCTGGTGCATAGCAAGCTCCACAAGGTATTTGGAGATCTGCTACTTGAGCTTGAGGGCCACATGGCACAATTAGAGAGTCAGCCTGCCCCTTCTGCTCAGCCCCCAGCATTGCCACCTTCGGGGCCATGAAGATGTAATGGTGACTGCCACTGTATCCATTTGGGGGGTGTGGGCTTCTGATTACAAAATACCCCTCCCAGTCCAAGGTGTTTACCCCCACGTGTCATATACTGCCCCTGTATGCTGTCTTGTCTGGCTTGTCTGGCTTCCTACCTAACTTACCTCCCCAAATATACCCACTATCCTTCCCTAACATCCGACTCTCACCTTAAAAAAATGAATGGGTAATCTGTTCCCAAAAAATAATTTCGTCCCATACATAGCTGTCCATTTCACATACGTATCCACTGTACACATGTAATCTTGTCTAACTGGCTTCACAACATGTTATTGTTGTCCTCACCCCTCTCTCTCAGGAGTTTGAGTGTCCAAATGTACCTGCAAATTCCGTATATATGCACATCTGTTTCTGTAGAAGAAAAAGACAGCTATGGACCTTTCCTACATCCATCCTGCACATCCCTAGCTATCTTTCATATAGTTTTACCCTCTTTGTGTCCCCTTTTTCACCACTTTCCTATCACCCCTTTTTCTTTTGTTTTAAAGAAATTAGCACAGGGCAAACAGGACTAAACAGTAGTAAGCAGGAGTAAGCCTGTTTGCACAGTGCTAAGTGATGCCTACACAGATTAAGCACTTTTAAGGACAACTGTCTGTAAGCATATTTAACCGGAAGTTAGCATTGCTTACCACTGCTCAAATCCATGCAAACCCACTTACAACTGCTTAAAACTGCCTTAATTACTCTGTATATAACAGCCCTTGTTCTGCCCAGCAGTAAAATAGTCATACTTTGCAAGTCTTGAAACAAGGCCCCTACACACCATACCCACAGCAAGTTACCACTAAGCCATCTGAGCTATATATATATATCTGATGTTTATTCAAACATATCATGCAGCACAGTCATTCAACAGTAGGGAAAATGTGTGTGTGTGTGTGTGTGTGTGTGTGTGTGTGTGTGTGTGTGTGTGTGTGTGTGTGTGTGTGTGTGTATATATATATATATATATATATATATATATATATATATATATATATGAAACTGATGTGGAATAAGGTGAAGTCCAAAGACTGGAAAAACTCCCTTATCAGCCTCAACAAATGGTTGAGATCCCTCATCAAATCCTTTACAGCTAGCTAAGAAAACAGAATTGCAGCAGATAGTAAAGACAACAACAAGGCCTTCTATGGTTATGTAAAGAATCTCCACGGCAATACCCAGATTTGCTCTGAGCTACTGCACAATGGTACCTCTTATACCAAGCAAACAGATATTGCCAATATACTGGCCAACAGATTCAGTGCTAAATTTATGCCTCCCCCCAAAGGACCTATCACAATATCAGTAGATTGCCAGGCACCCAGTATTACTGCTGAACAGGTTAAAACAGCACTGTCCAAAGCCAATAATACAGCTTCTATGGGACCTGACAGTATGCCTGGCTGTGTTCCACATGAACTGCAGAGTGAACTGGCACCTCACCTGTATGCCCTGTTCAATCATAGCCTCATCTCAAGCTTTGTCTCCACTGAATGGTGCACTGCTACAGTCATCCCTCTCCAGAAAGGAGGAGTGACGACAAACCCTGGGAAATATCGCCCCATTAGCCTGATGAGTCTGATGTGCAATGTTATGGAACGCATCATCATGGACCTAATAAACAAGGATATAGGGAATCTCCAAACTCCGGATCCTACACAGTTTGGTTTTGTGAAGGGTAGATTATGCCTGCTCAATTTGCTTGACTTCTTTGAGTCAGTCACCAGAGCTGTGCTTGAAGTCAAGCTGGATCATACAGCCGACCTTGATCTGGCAAAGGCCTTCGATACCATTCTCCACTCAGGAATCATAGAAGAACACACTAAGCTAGGCATCAACCCCAATATCACTAGGTGGGTTGCAAACTGGTTCACAGATAGAACCCACAGTGTGAAAGTAGCTGACTACAAGTCAGACTGCTGACGTGTCATGAGTGGAGTCCCACAGGGTTCGGTCCTAGGTCCTCTTCTGTTTGGTATCTACTTCTCTGAAGTTCAGGCCAACATGAAGGGACTCTGGCTGACAAAGGTCGGGTGGCATGATGCCAGGGTAATCCTATGGGCTAGGCTTGTAAAGGCTCCAGGGCCATTAGCTTAGTATACACATATGAACCTATATAAATATATATATTTATATATATATATATATATATATATATATATATATATATATATATATATACATATACACACTCACATATATATGTATACATATAAATATACATTATATATATATATATATACATATACACACTCACATATATATGTATACATATATATATATATATATATATATATATATGTGTGTGTGTGTGTATACATATACAAATATGCACATTATATATGTATGTTGAATCTTTGTTGTATCTTTCGGCTTTTCCCGGCTAGGGGTCGCCACAGCGGACCTCCGGTCCGCTAATGATTGGCAGTAGATTTTTACGTACCAAGTTGCCAGCTCTGACGCACAACCTTCAATGAAGGTATGCCCATTCACGCATGTCTTAACACAGAAGATGCTTTAGCTGAGAATCGAACAGGACAACGTCATACTGTGAGGCGACAACACTACCGCAGCACCACCACCGCAGTTTATGCACATTACATAATGTATAATATGATATAATGCACATTATATATGCAGATGAAACAAAAACAAAACATAAACAAAATAATCAGCATTGCCAAGTCTTGAAGCCCAAGACCCTGTACACTATAGCCATAGCAAATTACCACTACGCCACCTGAGCTGCATAAAGTAATATTATCATTAGTGTGATATCTACTAAAAAGGAAAAGTGAGCAATGGTTAGCAATGCGCAACTGTGACTTGCTTAAATATAGATGCTAAGTGTGTTTGTGCATTGGTAAGCATCGCTAACCAAAGTGTACACAGTGTAAGCACTTATACGTTTAACCCTGTTTTAGCTCTGCTTAGCATCATGCAAACCCACGCAAACATGCTTAAAGCCACGTTGAAGTGCCTTAATCACTCTGCCTACTTCTGCCCAGCAACAAAATGAACAGCCTTTGCTAGTTTTGAATCCAGGACCCTGTACACCGTATTCACAGCAGCTAACCACTAAACCAAGTTATAGGATGGTGGGATGTGTTCTCTAACATATCATGCTGAACAGTCAGTTTACCATAGGGAATGTACAATGTGGAAGCACTAAACATTCAAATGATATACATACATACACATACGCTTATATATATATATATTTATATATATATATATATATATACTAACTTAAAAAACAAATAAAAAAAAAATATATATATATATATATATATATATATATATATATATAAATTATAGATATATATATAAAGAAAGTATATATAGAGTGCACAGAAAATCAAACAGCCAGTAATCCTAGAGTTACCACCTTTTCAAATGGCCAGGGTCTGATTCTTTCCTGGAAATGAGAATTATTGCATTAAAACATATACCCACACTCAAGGCAAAGGACGTAACACCACACTTTTTGCATAAATATAAATGTTTATTTGTGTACCATTTAAGTTGTTTATGCCATTTCTTATAGTTATTAGGTATTTGAAATAGAAAATACCTGATGTATGCAATTATCAAAGAAAACATATGATATATTCTTGGTCCTACCATCTCAGGACATTTGCCATTTGTCAGTTGTTATCAGCAGGACACAACTGCGCAAAGAGGGTTTATCCTACGCAAAGAGGGACAGGTGTTAACCCAAAGTAATCCGCAAAAAAATAAGATACTCTGCTGTCTTGGCCAAAGCCTTCAAGTAGTACAACAGCAAACAACACACTTGCCTTGAAGACAAAAAGCAATCAACACTTAATTACAGATTTAGTTCAACAGCTTCCAATTACTCTCTGTAGTTAACCCCATAGGGGAAAAGTATCACATTTTACAATGTAAATGGATTCTTTACATAACAATGCTTCACTTCAAACTGTACTATCACACTGACAAACAGAACTGAGTGCAAAACAATAAGCTCTAACCCACCACTGTCCCCATGGTGAAATGTATGAAAATGTGCAACCATATACCTTTATGTTTCTTATTAGTAATATCCATTACATGTTCTAACAGCCTAGGTTAAAAACATTTAATACCCCTCACCCATAAAGTGTCTTACCATAGCATATAATAAGATTTCTCTATACACTAACCTCTTGACTGTACAGGGTCACACATGTTATCCAGCCGTAGCCCTCATATTTATGGCCCCTACCCCACAACATGTGTGGGAGTCCACAACATCACTGGAATAATAGCAGGAATGTCAGCACTAAATAATGATAGACCATACCTATCAACCTCTTACTGCATAACATCTGGACAAAGCCTGGTATATAAGTGGAGGACAGAGGCCAAAACACAGGCCCATAGTTGAAATATTGCTGTTATACACTGTGAAAGTTGCTGGTGTTACAGGATTGGTTGCAACATACCCTTTCTGAGGAATATGACGTCAGAAACACAAATGCATGTTGCCATTTACTGATAGCAACCAAAAGACAGAATTGCACTAATTTTTCAAGGGCAACACATATCTGGGGAACAGATAAAACATAGCAGCCAAACCTGTAGCTCCACAGTTGAGAGCTATGCAGACAGACTGCATTCCATGCAAAACTAGCATGTACACACAAACCTTGTAAAACTAGCAGTATTCAAAGCATAAAACAGCAATACTCACACTCTATCCCTAGGTCTGGAACCTTATACAAACATGTAGTTGGCCTGTGTCCACAAGTCATGTTGTAAGAGGTATTCCTACCTGCTATCTGTAACACTGCTGCCCACACAGATGAAGGATGTCTTCCATACAGGCAAGGTAAAGGGACAACACCCACATGAAGTAGTCATTTATAGTAGTGGGTTGCTATGACATTGGCTACTGGAAGAACTACACAGCTGCCTGCATGTGATTAGCAAGTGGGGAACAGCAATTGGTGCAGAGGCCATCACCTGCTCATGAGCATTACCTACAAAAGCCGTGCTGCAACCTATTCAAACCAGCTCTATCCCAGTAGTGGAGAGAGAGAGAGATTGAAAACAAAAAAAAGGGAAAAAAAAAAAAAAAAAAAAAAAACAAAGAAAAAAACTAACCAAACCAAACAAAACAAGGAAGACATAAACAGGAACACAAAAGAAAGCATAAAAATAAAACAGGTATGTGAAACATGTAAGCATGTAAGTGAATGTAGTACTTGGTCTGTCATAATGGGATAAATGATTTTGAAAGAATTATATGTGCCAACAAGACTTGCTGTAATGATGTCATGCTGAACACCTGCTAAGGACATTAGCATCTGGCTCTGTCTGCAGTGGGCCATACCTGTCAACTGTACAGATCTTCACAGAATGTCAAGATATACCAGTCATAGTGTTTGGTCTGTTCCTCCTAACATCTATATTATTTTGGCAAATAGCTGGGGATGGAAGTCATGAAGTAATGACAAACACTTGAGTTTCAGACCCCACCACCTTCAGAACAGTCATGGCAATGCAAAATGTATTGTGCTACAAATTTCATAGGTTTGTAACAGGCATATTTAAGATCTGTCCCTTTTTATTCCCCCCACCCCTAATTTTTGGCTTTGTCCAGATGTGATGCCCTAAGAGGTGGAGAGGTAGGGTCACAGCTGAGGAGCCTGACTCACCCTGGGAATGGACAGCTCACATATGGCAAACACTAGATAGTCTGTCAAACAGTCATGACTGTGCCACTGTTAGGCCAGTTAATGGGATGTTGTCCATATCCATATGTTACCTGGGAATATGAGTATTATACATGTTTGTATTGTAAATCTAATATACCTATATAGAACATGTGCATAGTAAAGTACTGTTGCAGATGTGTGTGTTAAACTGCATGTGATATATTTAATTAATAACATTCAACTGTACAGTGTTCTTCCAGACAATAGTTACAGTTGTGACTGAGATCTGTAGTCACATACACATATACTTGTGCTATGTCAGCTATATTAAAACATTATCAATATTGATTTCCCTGTTGTCACCCATTGATGTGGACCATTGTCCAGAAGTCCTGGTATAACAGATTGAGAAGTATGATTGAGCTGCAAGACTGTAAATAAATGTGCCATACTGACATAGAACACAAATCTATACCAGGTATCCCCTGAGCATGAGTATGCATATGTATGTTCAGCTGAAAGGCACAAAAGTAATAACATGGGTTACAAGCAGTCCAGAAAATAGGTTGTGCATGTTGCACGTGTGTGTAATATCAGTGTCACTGCAGACAACAAAATAAAATGCCTACAGTTACTGATTGTTGCATTGCCATGACACTGATATGGGTACTATAATGTCATGATTATCATGTAGTAATCAGAGAAGTGTACAACTGTGTTATGAGCCACCAACATGGCATAATGGTTAATGCGCTTACCTTAAAAACACAGGGTGCAGGGTTTGATTCTCACATAGGGTAAATGGCTAGGCTTAAAATGACCCACAATGTCAGTTAGCCTAGTACTAATCTATGAATCTATGATCCTGTCCATGCCTACCACTAACAGCTATATCAACACCCATATACACTGGATATCCAAAGTGTATACATCCCTGTTGGAATGCCCAGTTTGTGTGCTGTATGTCATTGAAATCACAGAAAATCATTTCACAATGTTTCTTACCTGAAATGTGACCCATAACCTGCACAATTCTATTGAAAAAGAAACAAAGCTGTTTCAAGGAAGGTGAGCAACCATTGCCAAGTGAAGATGTGTCATGATGTTAGAGTACAAACCGAGACAAATGGATGCTGTAATCATCTCAGCAGGTGTTTACACAGCATATCAGTTTAAGGGTGTGCACACATATTCAGCTGGCTTACTGTACTTAGTATTATTTTCCATATGTTTTCACAGAACAGATTATGTTTTCAAGTAAATTGAGCAGGCTATAGGTCACATTGCAGGTAGGCATTGTGTTGAAATGAGCTTTGTGGGGTCATGATTCAATTGCACAAATACCAGGCATTGTAACAGGGGTGTGTACAGTATATATCCACTGTAACTATATGGAATCAACAGTACCTGATCTGTACAACCAGCCTCCATCAGCGATAGAGTAATCCCCATTGGTGGACAGCAGCAATACACAAAGCACATAATAGGTTGCTATAGTGGCTGTACAGGGACACATAGGTGCAAACCACAACTTGGAAGCAAGTCCACCTCTATCTGAGCAAGCATGTAGGTTCACATGTGACTTTCTGTAAGGCTGACTATGACTATAAATCAGACATAGCCACACCACCAAGGCCAATTGCAACAATGTCTTCACATATGTAGTCAGTCTCAGAGGCAGTGACACAATTCATCCTGTACTGAGGGTAAAGCACACCTCATACACACATGCCATGGATACAGGCAACCTACATCAGACAGGTTAGATGGGAACAGTGCCACACTGTCCATAACATTTGTATAGGGGGGCTATGCACATCAACCACACTCCTGCCCTCATCAGTGGTGAGCATGTGCATAATGCTTACTGATGGCAACAACATCAAGTCTCCATGGGACATGAGGACATCACAGTCTGCCTCCTACATGAACTCGGGCATGTGCTCACAGCTCCATCACACACTACAGTCAAAAACAGACTTGCCACCATCCACATACCATCCACATGGAAGATGGCCACTGTCATCCCTCTACACAGAAATTAATGGAGAATAAAGGAGTATGCAATTAAGTGTCCAACATAGGGGGAACTAGACAGGTCAGGGCCAGGAGTGTAATGCAAGATGCCAAAGCCATGACAGCTTACAGTGTTGTGGTATACTTTGGATTATTTGCAAGTAATATCCACTGCTGATGTGCAAGTGGACAACCGTATGAGGTCCTGTGACTTTTTTTCCTGTTTATGTCTTCCAGGTAATATGCAATGTCCACGGCTGCCAGGCTTTACCGACATAGAGAATGACACCATAATACAATATGTCATACAGCATTACAACATATTATTCAGCCGCAGAGCCCAGGATCTACAAGAGAGGACCGCCGTGTGGAATGAGCTCAACCACAGGGTAAACGATGCTGACCTGCACAGTCAAAATTATGAGCAGGTGCGGCATCGTTGTACTGACCTCATCTGCCATGCCCGTCAGTGGGCTGCTGCTGTTGTGAAGGACCGGCTAGCCACAGGTGGGGGTCAAGCCATCTAGCCCCCATTGACACACGATGAAGAGCTTCTCACTAGTCTTGGGGCACCCACCCACCAGACATGCCATGAAGCCGAAGACAGCATTGTGGAGGTTGGTGCAGCCCACACAATGGACGAGGAAAGTGCAGGTAAGGCCACAGTGCATATTACTAGAACACTGTTGCTTATCCATTTTTATCTGTAAAATATCTACATGCATATGCCAGATAAGATAGTCTGTTGCTGGAGTGCAGTAATGCACAGATGTGCATAATCCTTATTATTGGGGTTTGTACTGTTGATGTGCTAAAATATTGCTTCCACCCTGTACCAATGCCACAGGTGTGGCTACTGAAATTACATCTATCCCACAACAATTTAGGTCCCTCTGGTATACAACTCGGACAGCAACCTGCAGCTAGTGAGTATAGAGTTGTTTTGTCCAGGTTTGCCAATACATCGGCCATGTTAAGGCCATGCTATTTGCCATGCATGCATTTAAGACACCTACCCATAATGCATGCTGTACATGTTCATTTTTGTTGGTGTTAACTGCACTGCATCACAGTGGTAACCATGTTGGCATATCTGAAGTATATGTAAAATTCCTCAAGTATACCTCACAACCTGTCAGTGCAAGATGTGTGGACAGAGATAAACAAAAATGGTGGGACAAATGACCTTCAGTAGGGACATGTATGAAACATTACCCTTATACAGTGGATACAACAGTGTATACACTACTATTATAATGCAACTGTTCCTGATATATACAACGGCAGACCACAATAACACATTCTGCACATTTTACAACCTTTAATGTGATCCTAACATGAGCAATGAATGTGTAATATAGAATCCTATGTTAGGACAACAAATATGGGATATACAAACCTTACAAAACACTGGAAGCATATGTGTGCACACACTCCAAATAATATATTATGGAGGCAGCTTGTGATGTACTGACAGCATTCACTCTTGTTGAGTACACACTTGCCATCAAATACAGGGCCTCAATCTCACACCAAGTAATGGTCTGCTGTCCAAGAAGTATGTCCATGACATTTGCCCAGTCACCTGCAATAGAGGTAGCCATGGCTTGCACACATCTTACAAAGCATGAAATGGATCCCATATCTGAAAGGTAGCAGTCAGGAGTGGGAAAAGTAACCTCACCTCACCATTGCATATACCATGGCAAACAGTGCAAACAGTGATCTAGAGGTGTATTAAATATGGGACAAGAGTGATGTAGAAAAGAAACAGATGCCCATCCAAAACAGATGACAAAACATGTTGCAAACTGGTCATGGAGACTGCCCAGAGACATTGCAGGAAACACTGAGGGATTTGCAGGAATGTCTAACAAGTACTGCCTGTGTAGTACCTGTTTCAACAATTGCCTGGATTTTGCATAAGTGTGGCCTATGGGTTATGGTAATCAGACGGAAGATTTGTCCCGCATGAAACATCATCCAGGGCTCTGTACAAGTAGCATAAGCATAACATCAAGTCTCCCAAAGGCATGTGATGCTATGTGTAATGGTGTCATGAGACCAAGGCTCAAACCTACAGACAGTATTCATAAAGATACATGCAGTGCACAAGCAACACCTCATTCCACCTCAGGGCCACCATCCCCAACTTTTTGCTTGCTGGTGCTAGTGTACACCTTTAGGGTTACTGTTCATTAGCTGGAAGTAGGCCGGTAGACATGGTGGGTGGAATTTGAAACACTGCAAAATAACACTCATGTGTGGCCCATAGTTGTCAGGCATCTGAAATAAGGCTGAGGATGGGGAGGGGTGTCAGCTTCAAACACAACAGTGAACTGAAGTATACATCCAAAGCTAGCTAGGAATGGCTGTGTCTGAATGCAGTCAAGGTTATGAATTGTGCCAGACATAACCCAGACTCTACAGCAATAGTCAGGCCACTGTGTGACTTCCAAGGGCTGTACACATGAGCTGACCTTGCAATCTGGCAGAGTTGGGGGACCTTTGTAGTGCAGACAGACCAAATAATGCCAAGTACAGATTGGCCATGCTAGTATACCCCTTCCAGTAATAGTGACTAATGTAGTTCACTTAACAGGAGCTTCAACAAACCATTGTTTTTAGGGTGTGCACACTTATGCAACCTACATATTGTATGCATCTCATTCAGCATCTCCACAACTAACACATTTGTTTGATCCTGCATTGGATTGCACAGGTCATATGTCACATACCCGGTGTGTGTAATGTTATCAAATGCATTATTTTGGTCCCATTGCATGTCATAGAAGAGGCTGGCATGTCAACAGGGGTGTGTACACTCCTCATATCAACATTAAGCTTTGAAGGTTGTCGGTGTAACTGGATTTTATTGCAGATACATGCACTGCTGATGATGAGATCTGCAAATCAAAGATCAGGCATTAATTATTAACATCAGTCCTCATATTATCCCAGTTATGTGTCAGACAAACACATAGGGGCTGTGAGCAACAGAGCAAACATAACTGCCAGAAATCACACATTCAGAAATCTTCTGTAAACTTGTGAGGTATGGTGCACAGTACATGCCTGTGTGCTTTACATGTGCACAGCAATAATGTGTGCATGGGTGCGATGTGTTCCAGAGGAAGGGACATCACCTACTAACACAACTCATGCATCACAGAGATGTATATTGTTGGCAACAAGGATTATGAATGGATGCAATGCATGCTATTGAGTGCCATATGTCATGCATATCAACTGTTGGGTAATGAGTGGTCTGTGTAATATCTTTGTGTCACCTCACCTGTAAGTGTGTGTGTGTGTGTGTGTGTGTGTGTGTGTGTGTGTGTGTGTGTGTGTGTGTAGACGTAAATCATTATGTGCAGGTTTTAATTTAATGTCTGCCCCTCACAGGTGGTGAGGTGGGTCAGGGTCCCTCCTGCAGGCAAACCGATGTTAGTGTCTATAAAGATTCTGACAATTATGATAGGCATAGTGAGGCACAGGCAGGGTTGTCAGGGGCTGAATCTTTGCCATTGGTTGGCATCTCACTTTTATCCACCACCATCCCCACACACAGTCACAATGCCCATACAAACCCCATCACCAGTGGCCATAGATGAGGGACAGTTGGTGGGTGGTGACATGGGACAGGAAAGTGTGGTGACTATGGCAAAGGGTGTCTGTACACAGCAGCCATAGCTGGATGACTGGTGAGGTCCAACACAGGCAGATGGACAGGGGTGTTCATAGGAGGGCTGCTGGCCATCATGCCCTGGCAGAAGTGCCACAACAGGTGTCACCAGACACATTTCTGGCCATCATAGAGGCATAGGTATGTATGGAATGTTACACCAGAGATAGTCTGAGACTCCAGAGGGCAATTCTTCCTGCTGTATGTGACTACATCTGTGATCATGCAGATGGTCACCGCTGTTTTGCAGAGGTCACGGATAGATGGCTGGGTGAGATGGTGGGAATTTTCGACCATGTGATGTCTGTGGTAGAGCATGTGGTGGGAGTAGGGCATCAGCCACATGGACATAGGTCAGCAACACCAGCAGGTGGAGGTCTACGTGGATGTGCAACATCTCACTCCCTATCCCATAGTGGCAGTACCAGCACCAGCACTGCAGGGAGGTGCTATCCACACCACAATGCAGCAGGCCATGTGCACGTGGTCCTGGCTGGTCCCAACAGAGATGCGGATCCAGCGGACAATTGTCATTGTCAGGGTAGAGTACCATATCTTGGCTTCTCCTGATGGTGCCTGTGCAACCCCGGGCAGGTGCAGTTCCTGTGTCCGTGGCCAGACACAGTGAACTGTACACTCTGCCATGTATGATTTGCAGCTGTCCAACATACCCCTGTATGGAGCAGCCACATGGCAGAACTTTGTGCATCCGTACACAAACACACCACCATCACAGCTAGGGTACCTCCATACCTACACAAACCACATCTGCATAGGCCATTTAATAAACAACCCCCTAACCCACACACATGATATCAACCAAGTAGCTCAGCCTAGGCATCTGGCAACCCCACACCACACCCTGTGCATATGATGATACCTGTGCCACATCCCTGCTATCCATGCCATTGATGCAGGGACATGCTAATATGGTTCTGATGCACAGGGTAAATGTACTAAAGCTTAGCAATGCAATGCTGCTTAAAGTGTTGTCAGCTAGAATGTTTAATGCTTACATGTCAGGGTGTGTAGCTGTCTAGCCATGATGCATTATTGCTGTTATTAACACTGACTGAATGTGGTCTCCATAATGTATTCTGTTTGTGTTCTAGGTGTCTGTGTGTCAGGAGGATGTAGGTCTGCTGTCCTTTCCTACAAGGGATGTGACACCTAACACATTGACTGTGTCATATCCAAGGTACAGATGAACACAAGTAACAGGTCTGTATAACGGTTACTGCATGTGCCACATGGCTGATATGCCTGAGGGGTGTAGACAGGTGAGTGCATGGGGGCTGATGTAAACAGCTCTTCTACAGTGGACAATGGTAAGTGTACTGGGTGGCACACACCAAATGTTTGTGAATAACACACACACAAGCTTTTGTGTTGATGCAATACACAGAGAATACTGTTCACATGGATGTACTTCATTTTGCAGAGAACTCATTTTGGCCTATGTAATTCCACCAAAACCAAATTGCCAAAACATCACATCAGTAAATAATCAGTCTGCCAAATTTAATTTAATTGGAAATGGTACTGGCAGGGTATATGTCCTTTTCCCCAATGTAGTGTATTTCTGGATTTGGTATACATAGTTGTGCTGGTTTGGGGAGGCACAGCCCCCCACTTTGGAGGGTGTGGGGTGGGGTAGAACCACACATAGTCTGAGTAACAACTAATTAACTTCTTAACATAAACTGGACAGTATAACAGCACATTAAGCAGGGAGATATGCACAACAATATCCCCAATGTGGGTGGCTGTGCCCACAACAACCACACCCAACTATATATACCAACTTCAGTATCGCTGTATAGCTGGACAGTGTGGAAAAGGGAATTTACACATCCACTACTAGCTCTGATGGAATGCATTTCCACAAGATGATTGCTTTGCAATGTTGCCTTTTGCCAATTAGTTCTCGGACAAATGATCTCCTGGGAAATATATTTTCTGAAAACTGAAGTAGATCCCTTCACATACACACATATTTACTTGGCAACACTGAGATTAGATCCCCTACCTAGATACTTATTGCTACTAATGTGTCTGGCCTTAATTGCACACACCACAGAGCTTGTAGGGTGAGGTGTGCCTCGAGCTTCAAAGTGAACAACATCACCAGGCCTTGTACAGTATGGTAATGGGGGATGTACTGGGTGCTAATGGACAATACAGAGAATAACATACTGCCAAACACATACAGTCATAGACACATTTGACAGACCTGAATTTAGCAATGAGAGTGCGTTGAGCAGATGGAAAGAGTGGCTGATGAATGAAGTGAATGAGAGGGAGAGAAGGTTGGATGATGTGCGGATAGTGAATCATGAAGTGCAGTGGATTAGCAAGGAGGAAGTAAGGATAGCTATGAAGAGGATGAAGAGTGGAAAGGCTGTTGGTCCAGATGACATACCTGTGGAAGCATGGAGGTGTTTAGGTGAAATGGCAGTGGAGTTTTTAACTAGATCATTTAATGAAATCTTGGAAAGTGAGAGGATGCCTGAGGAATGGAGAAAAAGTGTTTTGGTACCGATTTTTAAGATTAAGGGTGATGTGCAGAGCTGTAGTAACTACAGAGGGATTAAATTAATCAGTCACAGCATGACGTTATGGGAAAGAGTAGTGGAAGCTAGGTTAAGAAGGGAGGTGATGATTAGTGATCAGCAGCATGGTTTCATGCCAGGAAAGAGCACTACAGATGCGATGTTTGCTCTGAGACTGTTAATGGAGAAGTACAGAGATGATCAGAAGGAGTTGCATTGTGTCATTGTGGACTTAGAGAAAGCATATGGCAGGGTGCCTAGAGAGGAGTTGTGGTATTGTATGAGGAAGTCGAGACTGTCAGGAAAATATGTAAGAGTGGTACAGGATACGGACAAGGGTAGTGTGACAGTGGTGAGGTCTGCGGTGGGAGTGATGGATGCATTTAACGTGGAGGTGGAAGTACATCAAGGATCAGCTCTGAGTCCTTTCTTATTTTCAATGGTGATGGACAGGTTGACAGACAAGATCAGACAGGAGTCCCCGTGGACTATGATGTTTGCAGGTGACATTGTGATCTGGAGTGAGTGTAGGGAACAGGTGGAGGAGACCATGGAGAGGTGGAGATATGCTCTAGATTGAAGAGGAATGAAGGTCAGCAGGACTAAGACAGAATATGCGTGTATGAATGAGAGGGAGGATAGAGGAATAGTGAGGATGCAGGGAGTAGAGGTGGTGAAGGTGGATGAGTTTAAGTACTTGGGATCAATGGTTCAGAGTAATGGTGAGTGTGGAAGAGAGGTGAAGAAGAGAGTACAGGCAGGATGGAATGGGTGGAGAAGAGTGTCAGGAGTGATTTATGACAGATGAGTACCAGTAAGAGTGAAAGGGAAGGTCTACAAGAGGGTAGTGAGACCAGCTATGTGGGTTGGAGACAGTGGCATTGACAAAAAAGCAGGGGTCAGAGCTTGACGTGGCAGAGTTGAAGATGTTAAGATTTGCACTGGGTGTGATGAGGATGGACAGGATTAGGAATAAGTATATTAGAGGATCAGCCCAGGTTGGAAGGTTTGGAGACAAAGCCAGAGAGGCAATATTACGTTGGTTTGGACATGTGCTGAGGAGGGATGCAGAGTATATTGGGAAAAAGATGCTAAGGATGAAGCTGCCAAATAACAGGAAAAGAGGAAGGCCTAAGATAAGGTTTATGGATGTGGTGAGAGAGGACATGCAGGTGCTTGGTGTGACAGAGCAAGATGCAGAGGACAGGAAGAAATGGAAACAGTTGATCCACTGTGGCAACCCCTAATGGGAGCAGCTGGAGGAAGAAGAAGAAGGTTTAGCAGTGCTGCCTACCTTGTCAGTGAGTCCATACTGTTGCAGAGTTTTTGCAAACAGCACATGCATTATTGGGCTGAAGAGTGTCATCAGTTACCTGTATGGTTGATGGTGACAGCAGTCCTCATACAGTGGATTGTGGGACATGTACTTGGGGTACCATGGTGTAAAGACAGTATACCCAGCACCCCCACCCCTCATTGGATATTGTACTCACCTAAACCCATGATAATGCTCTAACATACCCACAATCACACATGTACCAGGACTGCGATACAAATCCTTGTCTATCTAATTATTTCTACTGCAGGGATATGCATTTATTGCACATGCCACATGGATAATAGGGTGAGGGTTTTTTCATGGCTTTCCTAATGTCGGCAACATCACCATCCCTTATAATGTATGTCAAGGTTTAGGGTATTTGCAGAATGTGGCCTCAGGATGCTGTCTCCTACAAATATGCACACTCTCACACACACACACACACACACACACACACACACACACACACACACACACACACACACACACACACACACACACACACACACACATTTGCCAGGTCTCAGAGGGTAATCCATGCCTATTACCCATTTGTAGAACAGAGTTATGCTGGTACTGCAAGCTCCAGGTAGCCCATAGGGTGAAGAGTGTAACAAGGTACATTTAATGTGAATTACAACAGCAGCCCTTTCTATGTATAGCGATGGTGGGTGCAGTGGGTGAGAAGGCCATCAGGGAATTTTCAACTACAAGTTTACAAACACTGTTGTACACAGTAATGCACACAGACACATTTCTCAGTACTGAGATCCATAGGTGCAGGTGTTCCTAGGTGTGTACCAGGCTAATGTCCATGGAGAGATGAGAAGAGTAGGGCATGTGAGTACACTGATATCATTCCACCTGACATTTGTCAGTAGGCCATCAATCAACTAATGTCACTTGAGTGATCCCCAGGTTGACAGTTAAATTCAACATCCACTCATCTGGGTTTCTCTTGAAGAGAGCCAGTGAGGTGCTCCAATTGACATGTATGCGACATATATTGCATAACATGGCTAGTGTCTGGGTTAGGGACCTGTACCCAAACATGCTCTGTTGACTGCGGTAATCTGGTTGAGGTATCCATGGCTTGTGGTGCATACAGAGTGGGGTTTCCTAGTTGTGGCATTCATAACACAGCTGGGCAGACATGTCAGTGTTAGTTAATCAGAGATTGTGTATAAGCAGCCAAGATGAATACCTGACATCTGCACATCTGTCTAGAGGACAGACAGAAAGTAGATAGCCAAGAGGTTATGCATTAGAATGAATCTTTTTAAAGATAGACATCTGAAACTGATAGGTATACCATTACTACATGACAGCAATCCTCAATGACATGTCCTAAAAACATAGTAGTCTACAATTAATATCAACATATCAGATCAATATCCAATAGGAGATAAATAAAAACATACAGCTCAAACACCAAGAACATGATAGTCAGTACTCAGAGTCCAGCTTTGCATGCAGGGGTGTATGGTTCCAGTACTAAAATCTGCAATCTACTCTTTCTTGGAAAAGCACTGTTAAAAGTAGTAACGTAATGATACAATACATGCAAGTGTGGCTGCATATAACCTGGGATACTACCTAAGTATGAAACACATACAAAGAGAAAAGATTGTGGTACTACCCATGTATACTCAGGTGTCCCATACATTATATTCACACCCCTTGTTACTGTAATGACTGCACATAGAAGCATGTTATGTAAATGGAATTCAGTACACTTATTAAATATGTCACTACCCTGCTATTTAATCAGACTGGAATGTGATCACTGTTTACCAGGTCTGAGCGATGCTTAGCAGGTGTAAATGCTACGCAGATTTGAACACTGGTTATTGATGCCTACACGGTGTAAGCACATATTTGTTTAACCGTACATTAACAGTGCTTACCATCATGCAAACCCATGTAAACCCACTTAAATCCACTTTAAAGCACGTTAATCATCCTGTCTCCATCAACCCTTATTCTGCCCAGCAACAAAATAAATAGCCCATGCAGGTCTTTACCCCAGGACCCTATACAATATAGTCACAGTACTTAACCACCAAGCCATCTGGACTGTAATAATGTCTGTTGCTTTTTCAAATATATAATTCAGTACACATACTGAATAGTAATGAACAACTGCTTTGAGTATTACAATTATTTACTACTTGTTAGTGAAAACAGTGTGGAATCAGTCATGTTTCTATATCTAAATATACACATATCAGATAAATATGGTGAGATACATCTGAGAAAAAATATACAACACTCATGTTAACACATAAAAAGGATATATATATATATATATATATATATATATATATATATATATATATATATATATATATATATATGGGTCCAGGACTAATGCTCGAGCAGCCATTTCACCAAATGTGAAACGGCCAGGCATACATACGTGAAAGTATATACATATGTATACACACATATATTTATATATATATATATATATATATATATATATATATATGTATATGTATAACATATGTCCATAACATGTAGTGGAGTCATACCTCAGCACTACAACTCTCAACCTCTTAGTGGAAAGGAGCGTAATGTAAGTATTGCAGTTAAAGATTCACAGGTTCATAGTTGTGTACTAGGCTAATGGCCGTGGAGCCTTTACAAGCCTAGCTCACAAAATTACCTTGGCATCGTGCCGCCTGACCTTAGTTCTCAGTGCCTCTGTCGAGTAGAGCCACTGGAGTGATCCCCAGGGTGAATTTTCTATTTCCCATCCACTCATCAAGATTTCTCTTGAAGAGAGCCATTGAGGTGCTCTCTTTGACATGTAAGGGAAGTCTAGTCCATAGCATGGGCAGTCTCTGAGTTATGAACCTGTCCCTCCAGCTTGTTCTGTTGATTGTGGTATTCAGGTTATAGTCTCTGGAGCATGTGGTGCAGAGGGATTGGGATTTCTTTAGTTGTAGAATTTCCTAACAGAGCTAGATCAGACATGGATTTGTAAGTCAAGCAGAGATCGCCTCTAAGTAGGCGATACGACACAGAGAATAGTTGGAGTTTTTGAGTCTGTCCATATAGGACAAGTGTTTAAGGCCTTGGATCCTCTTTGTGAGGTACTTTTGTGTTCTCTTCAGTTGTTGCAGGTGTCTAGTGAGGTACATACCAAATGAGGCATTGTACTCAATGATTGGCCTAATGAGGGAAGAATAGAGGGAGACAATTACTTCTTTCTTCCTGGATGCAAAACCCTTAGTAATGAGATGTGCCACATAGAAGGACTTTCTGACCACAGTGGGAATGTGGTGGTCAAAAGAGAGGTTGCTGTCAGCCTGTGTTCCTAGATCTCTTATAACTCCTTCTGTGTTCAGTTGACTACTATCGATGTGGTAATTCATGGGAACCATTTTTTTCCCAAAGGGGATGACGACACATTTTTTGGCAGTGAGCTTAAGGCCATGGTACTGTTGTACTCACTTTCCTCACTTATCTAGAGGAAAATAGTTTTTTTTATTCAGGCATGTCCAAGGGTCAGCTCCCAGTGTTCTCTCCTGTCTATCTGATGAATCTGGGCATCTTGGGGCAATGTAGAAATTGCTTCATGTACACAGACAACCCTCTGCTCCTACCACCCAACACTGCAACCTGTGAGAGATGCACTTATCTAGCCAAACTGGAGGTAAAGCTCTCTCCAATCAAGACTGAACTTGACAGTCAAGAGGAGAAGGTAAACACTTGCACCACACCACACTCATCACATAGTCTCACTAAATCTACACCACCAAAATCCACACATAGAAATACAAAAACATTCGCGGAGGCTCTCAATAATAATCTGCTCAAGCAACAGAGACCACCAAAGCAGAAATGCATGTAACCTCCACCCCCCCAACTCAGCCCAAATGACACATAGCCCGCAGACTCGGTGTGCCACTCAACCACAGCCAATAAGGCAAAACAACGTACCCAACACACTAGTCATAGGTGACTCTATAGTCAGGCACAATGATGTCCCACTCACCAGGCTAAACAAGGAGAAGGTTACTGTCAGCTGCCTGTCGGGTGCCAGGATCCGCCACATAACCCACGCACTCAGGTCACTCCACAACAAGTACAAATATGACTCTGTCATTGTCCATGTTGGTGTGAATGACCTGAGACATACCTTCCTGGACTACATGAAAAGACACATGGAAGAGCTCTCCAATCTTGTAGCACAGGTAGGTATGACCCTAGCCCTGAGTAGCATTCTGCCATAACCCAGAATGATGCCGCAGTATAAGGACAAAATGATTGACTTCAACAATTGGCTAAGCTTCTGGTGCTATTCTAAAAGGATCCAGTATCTGTCTGCCTGGGATGACATGGTTGACAGACCACGATGCTTTGCCAGAGACGGCCTGCACTTGTCACCCCTGGGATTCCGGATACTGGCTAAGGTTCTTTCCGCCCCTATAGTGCCTTTTTTAGGCAAGGTTCAAATGACAAATTCTCAACCGTAACAGGGACAGGCAAGCAAAAACTGAAGGTGATGCTACTCAATGCCAGAAGTCTAAATCTCAAAATGCACTCACTCGAGGCACTCCTTAAAATGGAGAACATCGATATCTGTGCAGTGACTGAGACCTGGTTCAAGGCTCCAGAGAGCACCCCTGCACTACCAGGCTATAACTCATACCACACTTTTTGGCCATGTATCCTGAACTTGAACACCAAAGGCAGAGGTGTATCCATATTCATTAAGGATAGCCACACTTCCAGGCTAGTTGCTCAGCATAATGCAGCCGAGGTTATCCAAGTGCAACTAACTCTGGGCAAAACTGCAATCCAAATTGTAGCTTGCTACAGATCACCCACCATGCCCCAGGATTCCCACTCCTCTTTTCTTGATGTACTGGAAAATATTAGGGTTCAATTAAACATCCTAATAATGGGCGATTTCAACTACCCCACCATTAACTGGGAAAACTACTCATGTACCAACTCCTTCACTCAACACTTTCTGGAATTCATAAACTCCAATGCCCTGGATTAACTTATCCACACCCCCACCAGGGGCAACAATATCCTAGATTTAGTCATTACCAATATGAGTGACTGGTGTTCCACACCTGAAGTCAATGCTCATTGGTCCGATCCGACCATAAGCTAATTACCTTAGATATTCACATCCTGCCTCCACTCCCCCATTAAGGAAACCATAATAAAAAATTTCTCCAAAGCCAACTTCATGCTTCTTAAGACAGAAGTGGTGAACTTCATGACATGCATGCAGATGGACAATACAGTTACGACTACTGAATCCTACACAATTGCACTTTATAAGCACTTACATGAGTGCATTGATCGTGCTATCCCAAACAGAACCAACTCGCTATCCTCCAAAAAAAGGAAGCCAATCCGGTGGTCCCCTGCCATAAACAAACTGTACAACAGAAGGAAGAAACTCTTGCAAAAGAGAGTAAAATCCCACGAGTGGAGGAGCTCCCTGGTCAGCCTCAGTAAGAAGCTGCGATCCCTGATAAAATCCTCCAAAGCTAGTTATGAAAACAAAATCGCCACTGATTCTAAAGACAACCACAAAGCATTCTATAGCTATGTCAAGTATCAGAATGGCAACACTCAGATCTGCTCTGAGTTACAGCACAATGGCACTAAATATACAGACCCAACTGATATTGCCAACATCCTGGCAGATAGGCTCAGTGTGCTAACTTTACCCCCCTCTCACACCCTAAAGAGCCTATCTCTATACATGAAGAATGCAAAGTTCCTGTAATCATGGCTGCACAGGTAAAAACTACACTCATCAAAAGCCAAGAACACAACATCCATGGGACCAGACAACATCCCAGGCTGCATTCTACACGAACTACAGAACGAACTGGCACCCCACCTAAGTACCATGTTCAATCATAGCCTCACCTCAGGCTTTGTGCCTGCTGAATGGTGCACAGCAATGGTTATCCCACTCCACAAGGGGGGGGGGGGCGGGCCACCACGGACCCCGGGAACTATCGCTCCATTAGCCTGATGAGCCTGGTCTGCAAGGCCACGGAACATATCATCATGGAACTTATAAACAAAGACATTGGTAATCTCCAAACTCTGGATCCCACCCAGTTTGGGTTTGTAAAAGGCAGATCATGTCTCCTAAACCTGATAGATTTCTTTGATGCAGTCACCAAAGCCGTAGATAAGGGTAAGGTGGTTCACACAGCCTATCTAGATCTTGCCAAGGCTTTTGACACCACCTCCCACTCTGGAATTATAGATAAACTCACTAAACTAGGTATAAATCCCTATGTCACAAGATGGGTTGCCAACTGGCTCGCTGACAGAACCCACACTGTGAAAGTTGCAGACTCCAAATCCGACTTCAGACCAGTGACAAGTGGAGTACCACAGGGTTCAGTCCTGGGTCCTCTCCTGTTTGGTATCTACTTCTCTGAAGTACAGGCTAACACAGAAGGTCTTTGGCTAATGAAGTTTGCAGATGACTGCAAACTAGGAGCAATAATCGAAACTCCTAACGATGTGGGCATCCTACAAAAGGGCCTCACTGAGACAGATGACTGGTGTCAAAGCCATGGCCTCAAGCTCAATGCCAAGAAGTGCATTGCCATCCCCTTTGGTAAAAACTCTGTACCCATGAACTACAACATAGGCGGTAGTATACTTAACACTGAAAGTGTGATAAGAGACCTTGGGACACAGGTGGACAGTAGTCTCTCCTTTGATAATCACATTGCCACAGTAGTCAGGAAATCCTTCTACGTGGCACACCTCATCACAAAAGGTTTCTCATCCAGAAAAAAAGAAGTCATTGTTCCCCTCTACTCATCACTCATTAGACCCATTATAGAGTACAACGCCCCTTTTGGTATGTACCTCACAAGACATCTCCAACAACTGGAAAGGCCTCAGAAATACCTCACAAAGAGGATTACCGGCCTCAAACAGATGCCCTATGCTGACAATCTCAAAAAACTCCAGCTTTACTCCGTCGCATATCGCCTACTCAGAGGTGATGTCTGCCTAGTATACAAAGCTATGTCAAACCCAGAGCTGTTGGACATGCTCCACTTAAAGAAATCCCAGTCCCTCCGAGCTACACACTCTAGGGACCTAAACCTTGTCACCACAATAAACAGAACATGCCGGAGGGATAGATTCCTGTCCCAGAGACTTCCCATACTCTGGAATAAACTACCTATCTATATCAAACAAGGCTCCTCATTAGCACTCTTCAAGAAAAATCTTGATGATTGGTTGGGGAAATAGGAAATTCACCCCGGGGATTACCTCTGTGGCTCTGCTCGACAGTGGCACAGGAAAATAATTTTCTTGCGTGGCAAAAGCCAGGGTACCTTTTTGGCTGGGCTTGTATAGGCCCCGGGGCTGATAGCCTACTACCTACCTATGAACCTATGAACCTATGAAGGCTTTTCTGAAGCTGACATGTACGCCATCAGTTACTGACAGACATCATAAAATCATCATAGTGGTTAACACACAAATCACATTAATGATTCTGTGGAATACAGCAGGAATATGAGCAATAAATGTGGACAGTCTGAAACAATCTAGGCAGTTGAGAGGTATACACAGATTTTCTTAGTGCAAGAAATGTGGACCAAGCCTGACAAAGGGGATGTTTAAAGCTATGAAAATAGGGATGTATCACAAATACTGGAGTGCATAAGCTCACACAGTTGAAGCATTCACACCCTCCTGTCTGTCCTATTATATATTAACTGGAGGAGCAGAGGTTCCAAGCCCACATACTTTCCACTAGTCACAGCATCCCACTGTTTTGTCAGAAATACATGACACGTATGGTGGCCAGGCAATGGTATATCTGACAAATATCTGGACAGAACATCACACTAGGGTAAATACACTGAGCTGCTAGGCATGTCACCAAGCAATGTCTAAACTACAGGCAGACTGCCACAACACTAACCCAATTTTCCTATGGGGGAATACACATGTAATTACAAATATAGCAGGTACTACAGGTATGTAACAGCATGGAGTAACAGACACCAGTGTGAAAGTGCATACCCACAACCTTTCTCAGCATAGTCACAGTCACATAATGGTAAGCCTAATTAGTAGTAGTACAGTATATGGACTGTGTGAACAAAACCCATCATCATGTTTGCCACTCACACAGTAACCCTACATATACTGGCCAAATTCACGGTGTAGTCTGATGCCTGTCTCTGGTATGGGACATGTCTTAGTCTTGCCCTACAAAAATGTAAGCTGAGAGGATACCAGAAACTGGAGCAGCATGCGTCATATAGAATAGGACCAAGAACACTGACATCTACCCCAGTCTGTACACAGGCCAAATAACATATTCAGAATACACTGCTACACAATACTGAGACTCTGTCAACAATCGCCATAGGTACACAGACCTCACTACTGTACAGACTACAACAGAATGTCCAGGTTTTGTTCTCAAATATAAGGCTTAATATATATAACATGTCTGACAGTCTGATATATCACTGGCTTTATATTAGGAATGATGTCAGTAAATAATGATATACTGCACATATCCACCTGTTACTGCATGACTTATGGACAAAGGGTGACAGGCATAGGGGACAGAGGCATAAACACAGGGCCAGTATTGACATATTGCTGTTATAAACTGAGAAAATTGCTGGTGTAACAGGGTTTGTTGTAACATATCTCTTCTGAGGGATATGAAGTCAGTAACACGCGTGGATGTTAACATTTACTGACTGCAATCATCAGAGTATGCTACTGAATTTATAAAGACAGAAAATGTGTGAGTAACACACCAAATCTAAGACTCCAAACTCTGGCCAGTCTGCAAATAGCCCTACAGGTGAGAGTTTTCTCAACCACATAACACTGTCATGTCAGACTTTAAATCATGCAGAACAGCTATATCCACACAAACCCTGTTAAACGAACATTACTTCAAATGTAGAACAGCAATACTTACATTCGGTCCCCATGTCTGGAACATCCCCTCCAGCTTGTTGGCTTGTCTCCACAGTGTTTGTTGTAAGAGGTATTTCCAACTACCCTCAATGACGCTGTTTGTCAGACACGCACATGAAGTCCTGCTCACAGTTAAGGAAAAGGGCCAACACCCACATGAAGTGCTTAGTTATAGGAATGTGTTTCCATGCAATTGGCTGTAGTAATCATGCCACAACTGTTCCACATGCAATTAGCAAATGGGGGACTCCAATTCATGCACAGGCCATGAGCTAATCATGATTATTACCTACAAAAGTCAAGCTGCTGCCTAGGTTAAACAGATGCATTTTTCTACATCTACCAGAGAGACAGAGACAGCGAGAAAGAAAGAAAGAAAAACAAAAAGCAAGACCATCACAATCAGACTACAAAAAAAAAAAAATCTGAGACACACCCATCTACCTGTGAAATACAGCAACTGAAACGGGCGAAGAAAAAAAAAAGGTATGTGAAACAACTAATCATGTAATGGAATGTAGTAGGGTGTATGTAAAATAGGTAAATAGGAAGTTCAACAAATATTTCCCAACAACACTTGCTGTACTGATATACTGCTGATCAGAATCTACGGCCATAGCGTCTGTGTCTGTCTGTAGTGACACAGAACACAGCTCATGCGCCTGAGTCAGTCACATATGACTACTGCTGGAGTGTGGCTTGAACAATACTGACTGTGACACTCCTAGGCCAGCTAATTGTATGTTGCATATATCCACATGTTAATTGTGAGTACTAGTATGATATACATGTCTATATATATATATATATATCTGTGTGTGTGTGTGTGTGTGTGTGTGTGTGTGTGTGTGTGTGTGTGTGTGTGTGTACATATATATATATATATATATATATATATATATATATATATATATGCATATATGTATATATAAATATGTATATATGTAAATATAAATATATATGTGTGTGTGTATATATATATATATATATATATATATATATATATGTGTGTGTGTGTACACACACACACACACACACACACACACACACACACACATATATATATATATATATATATATATATATATATATTGTGTGTGTGTGTGTGTGTGGTTATACTTCATAATCTCGAGTTACTAAAATCCTGAATTTCAGTAACCTGAGACCCTGAAGGCGAAAACCAGAATGCTGAAAGTGCATACGATCAAATTTGAATTTCTCGAATCCATGCTTATGCATTTCCAGTACGTCATGTGTAGTGTTATGGTCCCTGAGATTGCAGGTGAGTGAGTGTTTGTTGTATGTGTGGGTAAGGGTAGGGAGGTGTAAGTGTGAGTGTTGGATTTGTTGATGTTTGTGTATGTGTGATGTGTATTTGTGTGCGAGAGAGTGGAGAATGGCGTGGTGTGAGGTTTTTTTTTTATGTTATGTGCGACCTCGGAGTTGGTATATATAAGTGGGAGGGGTGTGGGGAGGTTTGCACCCCTGCTTATATGTATATGTATGTATAGGTATATATATATATATATATATATATATATATATATATATATATATATATATATATATATATATATATATATATATATATATATATATATATATATATATATATATATATATATACACACACACACACACACACACACACACACACACACACACACACACACACACATATATATATATATATATATATATATATATATATATATATATATAGTGACCCATAATGGGAACAGTTCACTTGTAAAACCATGCATCTGGACTCATGTATTGGGCCTACAAGGCAGGCCACCTGCGAGGGCGGCAGACTTTGTATCAGCATGATGTTTTAGTCAGGTATGATACCTCATGCTACCATATATGTCATTACACTCACTGTGGCCTATTTGTCTATAATATCAAACCCATGGGCATTGCTAAGGCATGCAGACCACTTCCAACCATGTATAGGTTGCAAACATATGGATATGCCAGACACATCTGTACAGAGGACTCTACAATGGTTTAACCTAGTGCATGTGAGGCAGATGCTGTTACCACACTATACAATGTAATGGCAGCCAGAGGTAGTCACTAGCCATGTATGGTATACACATCAAAATGGTATAAGCCAGACAAGATACAATCCTGACACACACGCAAACAGTTGCCAGCATAAGGATTAGAACTCTTGCCCATCTAAGTATGTCTACTACAGTGTTATGCAGTTACCACACATGCTACAGAGCTTAATGAGCTTTCACATAGCCAAAGCCGCTGGTAACTGCAGAGCTGTGGTAAACTATACAGGTGGCAGACAGTCTGCCTTCTGTTCTACCCATACATCATGCTAGTTCTTGGTGTCTTGCACTTCAACTAGCATTATGGCTTGGCACTTCACCAGGTTATTGTATCAAGAAGTGTTGCACACCTGGGAGCCATCGCCAGTACTCCTTCATTACATAAGTAGCCCCAGTACTTGGTAGTTATGTCCACCCCTCCTGGCATGTTTGTAGGGTGGTTATCTGTGATTTCACCCATTAACCTGGAGCACGTGTCCATTATGAGGCACTGTTGCAACTGCCTCATGTACACAGACAACCTTCCCTCTAAACTCCAAATATGCAGACCTGTGAGGGTTACCCATATATCACTCAATGTGGACATATGCACTCTCCAGCAAAGACTGGACTAGCAGGTCATAAGGATATGATCAAGACCTGCACCACACCATGTGGAACACGTAGCTCACCAAGACACCCACTTTGACAGCCATGACATACAGTGAAAAGCCACACATCCACCTTCCCGGAGGCACTCAATGGACATTTACCCAAACAGCACAGACCAGCAAGACAGACACCCACTCAGACACCGGGACATGGCACAAGCCAAGGGACACATATTTAACCTACACAAAGTGCCTCTCAACCTAAGCTCTTAAGGCTAACCATCTTGCACAATACAGTGATCATGGGCAACTCAATACTGAGGCACGCACATATCTCACTCAATAAGTTGAATATGGAGCAGGTAACACCAAAATATCCATCACATGCCAGCATCCAACACATGATACAGCCAGTCATGGCACTCCACAACAACTTTGAGTATCACTCTGTATCCATGTCGGTGTGAATAACCTGACAAGAGACATGGTTAACTCTCTGATTATGTGGTCCAGGCAGGTGTGTCAATAGCCCTGGGTAGTGTACCACTGTCACCCAGAATGATGCTGCGGTACTATCCACAGACTGACTGCAACATTGGCTTACATACTATGAGTTATTCTCAGGGGATCCAGTTCCTCTCTGCTTGGGATGACATGATTGACAAAACCCAATGACCTGACACAGATGTCTTACATCTGTCAGCACTGGATTTCTAGGTACTGGTTAAGTGTCTTGCCACCCCGATGATGCCTTATTAGGCAGTGTTCCTGATGTTATTACCACCATAACAGCTTCACATGTATGCAATCTAAGAGTCATGCTGCTCAATAGTGGACATCTAACTGTCAGGATGCAGTCACTCACAGCAGTCGATGGAGTGGAGGACACATATCTGCTGTAATGGAGAGGTGGTTCACAACAACAGACAGCAGACCTGCAGTATTAGGCAATGACACATTCACCATCTGTCAGGTCTCAAACATGGACCACATCACACCTCCACAGGTGGTGGTGTCTCCATATTCATTATGGGTAGGAACACCTCTAGACTAGTATCCCATCATAATGCATTGGAGATACTTCCGGTAAAACTGCCTTGGGGTAATAGTGCAATCCAGACCATAGCCTGCTATGGGTCCACATCTAGGTCCATAAACTGCCATCTATGATGATCCAATACAGCACTGACAAAGTATGAGTCTTCAACTACCCCTCCATCACCTGGGGAAAGTGGCCATTCACCAGTACAGTGGCCCAACACTTTTGTGAGTCATCATTTATATTGCCCTGGTCCAGCTCATACTGATCCCTGGTAGAAGATGCAACAACCTTGACCTGTGTTAAATACTTAAATATGGGACTGTTGCTCATCCACAGACCCTGCATGGTGAGATTCACACAGGCTGTAATCAATATGGAACTCAACATGTCAGCCACACCCCCCACAAAGGTAACCACCTTGCAAAACCTCTCCAAAGCTGGCTTTGCAGCCATGAAAACAGGAGTGGGGAAATGGCTGCAAGACTGTGGAATCATACACATATGCACTGTATAAACAGATACATGCATGCATGGTACTAGCCAGAGCCAACCAAACCCAGACACTGTCCTCCAAACACTGGGAGACAATGTGATGGTCTCCTGCCATTACTAAAGTGTACATCAGAAGGAGGACTCTGTTGCAGAGAAAGGTGGTGTCTCATGTCTATTGAACTCCCTTATTAGCCTCAAACACAACTTTGGATCCCACATGGAATCCCCTATGGGCCTCTATGATGGCAGAGATGCAGCAGACAATGATGACAGTCACAAGAGCCTTTGATAGATACATCAACAACCTCCACAGCATTAAATATAAGTGCTGTGAGTTACTGCACAATGCTAATACCTATCCTGAGACAGCAGATATTGGCCATAGTCTTGGCAACACATTTAGTGGCAACGTTACCCCTCTCTCCCCCCACAAGTGAAGTAAAATGTGTTCTAACATGCTGTATCCCATTTCTGTTCTAGACATCTGTGTATCACCAGGATGTAGCCCTGCAGCATGATCACAGGGTATAGCAGCGTGGTGACGCATCCACCATGTCATAGGAAGGGTACAGTATGTGCACGGACATCCCCAGTCTGTAACACAGTGATTGCATATGCCTCACAGATTATAGGCTGAGGGTTGTACATAGGTATATGTTAATTTGGGTCTACTTTAGAACACTGACACGCCAGTTCACCGACACACAAACAACCGACACCAGATAACCGACAACACACAAAACCGACAACGCAAAACACTGAACACCATTACACCGACACACTAAACGTAAACAACACATTACACTACATCACATAGCCACTAGCCCTAACCCAAACCCTAACCCTAAGGTCCGACACTACCGTACACTCACCCTACCTGCACCCTAACCCTAACTCACTTACCCACCCCTAACCCTAAGGTCCGACACTACCGCACACTTACCCTACCTGCACCCTAACCCTAACTCACTTAATCCACCCCTAACCCTAAGATCCGACACTATCGCACACTCACCCTACCTGCACCCAAACCCTAACTCACTTAACCCACCCTAAACTAAACTCCATCACTATCACACACTTATCTTACCCGAACCCTACCTCCATACCTCCGACACTACCACACACTCACCTATCCCACACCCTAACCCAAAATCCCACAACAACGCACACTTACCTTACCACTCCTAACTCTGTCACAATCGCACACTTACCGAGACGAGCTCACATGTTACCCTACTCACTCTATCCGCTGTCGGCACATCACCTTTCCGGTAAACTTACCTGTCAGTCATTTTGTCTCCCTCTTCCGCGTGTCGGTCAACTCGATTTCGGCACATCACCTTGTCGGTAAACTTACCTGTCGGTCATTTCGTCTCCCTCTTCCGCGTGTCGGTCAACTGCGTTTTCGATAAATTAAAGTAGACCCGTTAATTTACATCTGTTGTAGAATGGAGAATTGTACAAGTTGTGGTTTAGACACACCTCCAATTGCTAATAACCACAGCCACAGGGGATATTCATCAAACAAACACACCAGGATTACTATTCACACACACACACACACACACACACACACACACACACACACACACACACACACACATACTTGCCAGTACTGATATCCATAGGTTCATTGCTTCATAGGTGTGTAGTAGGTGAACGGGCCTGAAGGCTGTACAAGGCTAGCCCAAGGAATACCCTGGCATCAGGCCGCATGAAAATAGTCCCTAGTGTGTCTGAAGAGTATAGTCACTGGAGTGGTCCCCAGGAGTGAGTATTGCATTCCCCATCCACGCATCCAGATTTCTATTGTGGGTGGCCAGTGATGTGCACTGCTGCACATGTATGTGATTTATATTCCATAACATGAACAGTGTCTGGGTTGTATACATGCCCCACATGCATGTTCTTTGAAGTGTGGAAGTGTGGTTGAATTCTCTGGGGAATGTTGTGTGGACAGATTGTTATCTTCAGAAGTAGCATTCCTGACCTCATTTGTTGAGACCTGGCTATGTAACTGATAGTGATTGCACCTACATAGACAGTATGATACTGGGATTCATTGGAGTTATTGGTGTCTGTCCATACAGGGCATGTGTATAAGGCATGGTATTCTCTTTATGGGTATGTTTGCAGACCCTACAGTTGTTGCAGGGGTCCAGTGGGGAATATGGCCAAAAGGCACTGTACAAATTGATTGGACTACTGAGGGGATGGAACAGGATTCCATGTCCTTTTACTTACTGCATAACACACACTCCATCAGGAGATGTTACTCATCAAAGTACTTTCTGATGTCAGTGGCATTGTTGTGGTTGATAGGCATGTAGTCCACTGCAATCACACCATGGGTAGTATCTGTGAGGCAATTTGCAAGAGAACTACCGATATAGTGGTTGCTGCCTAGCCAAGCATGTTTGTGTATGATCCATGGGTAGAGAGTGGTCCCTGAATATTATAAGGATTGCCTATATTGTTCACTAATCCATACTGTCACATGGTCATTGCACATGGCACTAGACATTTATGGCTGTGGATTGTCTACACCAACATCTATGGTGTTTGACAACTGCTAGCCTTGTAATGTGGACATTGGGACATATAGGTCCTCAATATAATAATGTAGCAAAACATGCACTGCAATGGATCCTGTTGTTACACAACCACACCAACACCCACACAAGATACTAATGACAGACACACACTTGCCAGTACTGAGTTTTTAACCCCTAGCTAGCTATGTATTGTGACTACAGTGTTACACATTTATCACACATGCCACAGAGTTTGTATGTTGGAGAGCTGTCCAAAGGTATCTGTGAAGGTGAGTGACATTTCAAACCCCTACCTAGTTATGTATTGCTACTACAGTGTTACACATTTATTGCACGTGCCACAGAGCTTATATGTTGGAGAGCTGTCCAAAGGTATCTTTGAAGGTGACTGATATCAGCAACAGTGCTAAAAGGGGGTAAGGGAATTGTAGTAAGTGTGAATGATCCTAAAATCCATGTCAACAAAGTCACACACACTCTATCACACAAACATATTTTCACAGTTGCCAGGATCAGGATTAAGACTCCTACCTAAATAGTTTGCTACATTATAGTATTACACAGTTATTGCAAACACCACAGAGCTTATATGGTAGACAGTTGTCCAAAGGTATCTTTGAAGGTGAGTGACATCAGAAGCAGTGCTAAAGGAGGGTAAGGGAAGTGTAGTAAGTGTGAATGACCCCAAAATCAGATGTTAACAAAGACACACACACTCACTCACACAAACTCACACATTTTCACAGTTGATAGAACTCCTACTTAACTACACTATGGTTTTACACAGTTATCGCAAGCACCACAGAGTTTCTATGTTAGAGAGCTGTCCAAAGCTATCTTTGAAGTTGAGTAACATAAGCAGCAGTGCTAAAAGAGGGGTAAGGGAAGTGTAGTAAGTGTGAATGTCCACAAAATCAGGTGTTAACAAAGACACACACATTCTCTCACACAAGCACACATTTTCACAATTGCCAGGACCAGGATTAGAATTCCTACCTAACTAGTTTGTTACACTATAGTACTACACAGTTATCTCAAGTGCCACGGAGCTTATATGCTAGAGAGCTGTGCAAAGGTATCTTTGAAGGTGAGTGACATCAGCAGCAGTGCTAAAGGAGGGGAAGGAAAGTGTAGTAAGTGTGATTGAGCCCAATATTAAGCATCAACAAAAAGACACACAAACTCTCTCACACAAACTTTCACAGTTTCCAGGACCAAGATTAAAACTCCTACCTAACTAGTTTGTTACACTATAGTAATGCGCAGTTATCACACACACCACAGAGCTTATATGGTGGAGAGCTGACCAAAGGTATTTTTGAAGGTGAGTGACATCAGCAACAGTGCTAAAGGAGGGGTAAGGAAAATGTAGTAAGTGTGAATGTCCACAAAATCAGGTGTCAACAAAGGCCCACACACTCTCTCACATAAACACACATATTTCCACAGTTTTCAGGACCAAGATTAGAATTCGTACCTATCGAGTTTGTTATACTACAGTATTATGCAGTTATTGCACGTGCCACAGAGCTTGTGGGTTGAGACTTGGCCAAAGGGTTATTTCAAGGTGACTGACATCAGCAGGAGTACTAAAGTAGGGCAATGGGAGGTGTAGTGAGTGTGAATGGCCTCAAATTCATTCATTTCCACACACACTGCTTAACAGTTGCCATGTTTGGGATTAGAACTCCTACCTAATTAGTTTGCTACACTACACTATTACACAGTTATTGTGAGTGCCATAGAGCTTATAGGGCTGAGATGTGCCCAAAGGGTTATTTCAAAGTGACTGACATCAGTAGGAGTGCTATCTTGGGCAATGGGAAGTGCAGTGTGTATGAATGGGCCATAAATCATTCCTCTGGAAACACACACTCACTCACATACAACTTTACATTTGACAGGACTGAGTTTACAAATGCTACATGAATACTTATTTGTGCTATAGTGTTACACAGTTATCGCAAGCACCACAGACACTATAGGGCTGAGGGCTACCAAAAGGAATGTCTACAGTGATTGACATCAGCACATCATGTGATATAGGCTAATGGGATGTGTATTGGGTGGGACAGGCCTCATAATAGAATGTTCTCTGTCATTGTCTGTCTCTCCCTTCCCCACATCTCTGTGTGTTTATGTTTGACATATTATAGTCTGTTGGACATAGATATGTGGGAGTATTGCTATCCAATGTGTGTATGAAGCATAAATAGTGTACAATTTAGTGTGTGTGCACAGACATCTGCAAATGACAGATATGTATAGTCCACTGTGTTGTCAGACATGGGCTTCATTTCTTTAAGTGTAGGAGCATGCCCAGTATGACCTTCTGTATTGAGTGTGTGAATCCATTCTAGGTAGGGTTGTACTCCAGTCCACGGTCTGGTGTTCTACACCTACAACTAGCAACCTGTTTCTGCAGGATATCTGTAGATAGGTTGACAATATGGAGTCACAATGGGCAAATGATAGGGGGATACTGTACTATTGCTGTCTGTGCTGCTTGTGTTGGTGTTAGCAGAGATATTCAGACATATGTACTGTTTTACACTGTAATGTATTATCTCATCAACTACTGACAGCCTACACATTCGTGCACACTCCTACCATTCTGGAGGGGTAGCTACAGAAACTTGCTGATGGATCTGTGTAAATAGTCCAGCCCCATGGTAGTATGGTGGCTGAGGATCCCCTTCTTGTACATATATCAACATAACAGAATGGCCATATCCTGCTGTGGCCACACCTCTCAGCTGTACAGATTCATCCAGGTTTCCCAGATGCGGGGCTCATATATCTGGTCAGTTCCCCTTCACATTGTGGTTTACGAGCAAGTTTGCAGCCACCCATTAATTGGTTTGCAGGCAGGGATAGTATGGACACACATCAGAGTTTCAGACTTCACACACTCCATGACGTCCATGCTTCTACACCCCCCTCTGTTATTCTATCTTCTTCCTAACATTATGCAAGTGATATCTGAGAAGTATCCCAAAAGTTGGCCCTGCATCCCAGAGGTATTTATGGATTGGTCCACAGTTCTTGCAGTAGGACATGGGGGGCATGCTACTGGGATTTGTCAACATGGTCTTGCATTTGTGTTCTGTTGACTGTGTTGTGTTGTTAGGACCCCGTGAGATACCATACACTGGCACTATGGGTGAGGCACAGGCCTTTGACAGAGGACTGTAGGCCATTTGGTAGTGATGTGGTCCATCTGTAGCAGGCCAGTGCATTCTGTTACTCATACATTCCCAGGCTGCGAGCCAGTGGATTCCTATGGGGTGACAGGGTAAGTGTGCAAGTGTTACAGCAATACTTCCTGTCCATATTGATCCATTGGTCTGGATGCAGGCAGGGTGCTGCTTACAGCTAGGGACACACCTGCATAGGACTCCTTTTCAGCATGCTGCATTCTATGGGTATTCCCATACAGAAGTGAGGTCATACTGTACTCATTCCCAACAGACAGGATATGACGTGTGATAAACCTGTGGCTGATGGTGAGGTGAGCTGAGTGCATGTGTGATATGGAAGCTACTTGCAACTGACTCACAGACATACCTGCGATATTCCCTTTATGATGTCTTGTGCGTAGACATAGGCAGTCTCTCATTACTTTATAACTGTGCCTTTTGTGGTCTGCCAGTGATAGGCCAGACTACACCAGTATTTCATAATACATGGACAACTAATGTACTGCAAATCTGTATGTAAAATTCCAAAGTTGTGTGCAGTTGACAGTTATATTATATGCACTCTGTCTAGGGTACTTCCACCTGTGCATTGTGTGTATGTAGGGCCCACATTCATGGCATGTCCTTCTTTCAGACGGTGACAGATATTGACATCTGAACACTGAGTATGGATGACTGCTGACATGGGTATCACTGAGAAGCATTGTGGTTGGCACTGCAGTTGATGGAACATCACCCTATCAACCACAGTACTGCCTATAGGGCACTGAGACACAACCCTCCATGCCTACATGCTGAGTACTTCCAGACAATATTGAACACACAACAACCTAACACTCAGACCCCTGCATATTGTACACATGCAACAATATATCCTGTAGATTGACCCATCTCAGGCAATCTGTGCTCCACTGATATTACTCCTCACATTTACATGTTACTGCATTTCTACATAGGATTGTGGGAGGGTGCACACCTGATGACTATAAACATTTGCTATAACTGTACTGGTATTTCAGGTACACCTTTGGCTTCCATTTCATATTGTATTCTGACCTATCATGCAGACTGGAGGCATATTGGTAGAGTACAGATCTTAGGCTTTATTGACCTACATTTCAGTTTCAGACTTCTTACCCTTCAGGACTAACATACAACTGCCATACCTGTTATAGTCTGTCTGTGTACATCTGGAGGGAGGTTGTTCATCTTTTCCATCATTTGGAGACCTTAGCCCAGCCTTTCTTTATGTTCATCTACACTTGTCCTGCTGGCTGAGGCTGGTGGTGGGTATGTGAGCCTCACTGGCATGCATGTGTGTATCCTATGGACACCCACAGTTATCTGGGCCACCAAATGTACTGCAGTGTGATTTGACACCTTGTCTAGTACTGCCTAGTATGTTGACACCCGTATTTGTTATGGATTTCATGCTGCCCATATTGTTGTCCGCTATCTGCTGGCATCCCATTCGGCCACCTGATTCCCTTGCATGCTTGCGTCCATAGCAAAGATACTACTCCATTCAGTAAATGAAAGAAAGAGTGACTTACCTTGTGGCTGGGCCAGTATTGAGGATGGCGCTGGAGGGATGACTATGTTGGATGCACATAATACACTCCCGATACATGGTATAGCACAGGTAGTGTCATGTTTGACATTCCTTTTACTGTATGTGCGAGTCAGAGAGAGGTGTTATTCCCTGGATACCTACAATGTCAGTGTATGTGCTATGTGTTGCCTTTTTGCCAAGGCCTGGGCATATTGGGCACACCTCCTTCTGCCTACATGGGCAGGCTCAGGTAGTTCCTCCTCTGAGTCACTCTGTGCCTGTGATGGCCATGGCAATGGTGGGGGGGGGGGTTGTATGGCCTTGCCCTGTACTGCTCCTGCTGCAGCTGTTTCTGCAGGATCATATTGTGTAGCATGGCACATACTATGAGCATTTGTGTACATGTAGCTGGAGAGTACTGCAAGGCTCCACCGGATATGTCCAGGCAGCAAAACCATGACTTGAGCATCCCAAACACACGCTCTATAATGATTCTGGTTTGTGCGTGTGCCTCATTATGGAGTTCTTGTTCAGGTGTGTGTGTGCATTTCTGAGGGGTGTCATCTGCTATGGCTCCAGTGTGTAGCTAGTATCCCCCACTAGGTGGCCATATGGGATGTCCCCACTGGGAAATGACTGGTACAGCTGTGTCATATCCCACATGTGGGAGTCGTGATAGCTTCCACGGCTGCCAGCCCACACATTCATGATAATTCTCTGGGCATCACACACAACCTGGCAGTTGATGGAGGGGAAGCCCTTGTGGTTTATGTAGACCCTACCTTGCTCACTGGGTGGTGCTTTGATGTGTATGTACGTGCAGTCTATAGCACCAAATACTTCAGGGTATTCTGCTATTTAGTGGAAGAGATGCATATTGCTGGAAAATGCCTCACGAGTGTTGAGGAAATATATGTGCTCACTGGCATGTGCTGACATGGCATCCAGGAACTGGTGGAGTACCCTGGATGCTGATGCCTGTGAGATCCCCATAATATCCCCAGTTGGCCTTTGGAAGGTATCTGTGGCTAGTATTCTTAAGCCTACACATACCTTGGTATCCACTGGGATGGGTTCCCCTCTGTTGGTTCTGTGTCTGAGGTGGGGCCGGCACAGCTCAACAATTTGCTGTAGAATGTCCCTGTCCACCCTATAGTGCTCCACTATCTCCAGCTCATGTAGCCCCTGGTAGGTTACCCTGGGTCTGTACACTCTTCTCCTACTCCTCACTATGGGATGGCCATCAGCATTCACATCATCACCACCCTCAGCCTCTTGCACATATTGATGTATGAGACTGTCAGCAGCCTCTAACATTTTTTTAGTTTTGTCAGGTAAAATTTCCCCATCTGTGTACACTGGTGGTGTAGAGTTTGTGGGGAAAAACAGGCTGAAAGGTATTTGCATAGTTTACAGTAATGTGCTGGGCTGCTCCCTGTGTAATTGGCTGATTCTGATACATTTCACCTGCCAGTTATGCTAGTTCTCCTTGATTGCCTTCCTACTGCTGTTTTCCCTTCCCATTGCCTTCCCATTTAAGCCCCTAGGTGCACCGCACATACCCAGTGCTCAGATGTGAACAGTGCTGCTATTTCCTGTTTTTTTTTATGTTTAAAACAGAAAAACAGTACCCAACAATGTGAGACACACCCACTTCCTTAGCTGTGCGTAGCTAAGGGCAAACACAGGCCACAGAGCTCCAATAAGCTTACAGCATGCATGACACATCCCCTTATGAGGTCATCCACCTATTATACTTATAAAATGATGTTGCTGCACCTACATGGTTGGGTGCAAGCTAATACTGAGAGGAAATCTGTAATTCAGTATGAATCCCCTCATTTGCATAAACCAGAATGCTAATTCATAGTTACCACACTCACACTGAGCCTTCCTCCTTAGCAACCACTATTTCTTGGTATTGTTGTCTTATGCATGCCATTAACTATTATGTCAAAAGGCAGATTTGGGTATAAGAGCTTATTTCCCCCCTTTTTTTATTTTCATGGCAATCCCGTTTGTGCACAGCTGCCCTACACTTAAACAGCCGAGATCGGCCAAAAAAAAAAAAACTTATTTTTTATAAAATTTCACCTATTTTTCATGTCAATGGCCATATATTTAGCCATTGGCATGCTTACTACATAGAATATGTGCTTTCTTTTGAGCTGTCATGCCTTCATTTTGTACCTTCATTTTGTAATTTGCAGAAATGTATTCGGTTAGTAACTGAATACATTTCTGCAGGTTTCACTATTCCTGCACAAATTCCTGCCTGCTTCCTGGATCACTAATTCACCTCATTTGCATGCCTATTACCAGCAAATGATGTAATTAGCATATGGCAGTGGTGTCCATGTAGAAATAGTGTAGGGACGCTCGTTCATGTCTCGGGGACTCAATCCTGGATCGCTCGTCAGCCATATTGCATGCAGCAGCTCTTGTACTATTCCTGCACTCCATGCATAGCTTGCTGAATCCAGAAGAGTGCCCCACAACAGACTTCATCAGCTATCCATTATAGGCTGCAACCCACAATCCCTCTAATGATTTGCAAGCTACCTATCCAGCTGCCAACAGTGCGTCAAATGGCAAAATAAATTATTCCAATATCAAACCAACATAACTGGGGTACCACAAGGATCCATACTTGGACCCTTACTCTTCAATGTTTTAACTACCTCAACACCCCTTATCTCCATTATCCAACACACAGATGACACTACAGTTATTTCCTCCATCAGTAACATAAAACAACTCCAGCAACTCACCAAAACCACCTTCACCTCAATAGAGACATGGCTGGGCTGAGAGAAGCCCAGCTACTTTTAAATCCTAAAAAAAACTCCTGCTTTTGTTGGCAAAACCAGTCTCATCTGACTAAAATATTCTCACAGGATAACACAAAAATTGAAACAGTTCCCATGCTAAGCCTCTAGGTGTAACCATAGACAACAAACTAACTTTCAAACACCACATCTGCAATAGCATTAAAAAACACACATCAAGCTAGGAACACTCTACAGACAAAAAGCCTTCTTGGATAGCTCTACCAGAAAAACCCTTGCCAACACCTATCTGCTTCCTTCACTCTTACATGCAGCCCCCTTACACACCAATTTACAGTCTCCTTTTAAAAACAAGCTCCAATCCTGCTACCACAAAATTACCAAATTCACCACAGGTTACCCCTACCATTCCCACCACTGCCTAGCTCTGAAAGAACTAAATTGTCTTGAACTCACACAACACCTAAGCCTAGTACAGCTGTCTTCTGAATATAAAATGATATATGCACCTGATAGCTGCCCAGCCCTCAAATCTGTCCTAAAACCCTACATACCTACAACAGCCCTCCATACTGAAAACAAACAACTTCTAACCATCTACATTACAAACAAAAGAGCTGGACAGTGCCTATACTCTCATTCCAACAGACATTACTACCACTAAGAGCTTTAACAACTTTAAACAAACCCTAAAATCATTTTCTATGTCATCATACCTGCCCCTGCTCTTTCCTAAACATGTGAACTCTATTCACTCTCTAGGGGCTTTCCTTTCTATCCTAAAACAGGAATTTCATCTACTAACCACTAGCATACTGGACTAACAGACTTTCCATATTTCTACACCCTTACCTTTCCCATTCTTCAAAGCATCTACTTGCATCTAATGTTCTGATCCTCACTCGTTAACCTACTCCTACCTGATGTATATAAAAAAATAGTTTGCTATCTACCACTTTACTTTAATTTAGTATGTTTTATTATTGTATCTACCTCTTTGTACATATTTTGTATTTATTATTTTAACTACCTCTATATACTTATATTGTATTTAAATATTATTAATGTGTGCTTTAATGCCTGTTTTTTATCTTGTTCATGTAAATTGTTTTAACTTTCATGTATCATTTGGAGCTTTTCTCCCTGGGCCTCTACTGAAATTGGGTTCCTGACCCAGTCAGGATTTCTTGGTAAACAAATATTAAATAAATAAATAAAATAAATATGTAGGATAAGTGATAAGTGAAGAGATATAAAGTACTTATGTAATGTGTCACCATATGTAGGATAAGTGAAAAGCTATAAAGTACTTATGTAAGCTTCCACCTTATATAGGATAAGTAAAGAGCTATTTTTGTACAAGAATTAAGGAGCCTGTTAGGGATATAAGACAATGTAAGATAGAGAGCCCATCTGCTATGTATTTGAAAGTTCATCATAATAGTAGCACATAGGGACTTCAGGGAATAGTTTTGGAACAAGTTTTAATGAGTCATTTAATATTATTAATATCAAAAATAAACTGCTTTATAAAGAATCAGTTTTTAACTTGAAGTTGGATACACTGCCCCCTAAGGGATTACATTTGGAATGTAATTGGAAATGGTTAATTTAATTCTTTAATTAATTGTTAATTATGTGGTTTACTATATAAAGCAATGTTTTTCTGGTGAAGTTTTATGCTCTGTAAAGGCTGTTGTAGCCGAGGCATTAGAGAGTTTATTTTATTGTTTTTTTTTATAAATGTTTATTCAGTATCCTGACCATTTCTTTTGTGGTTGCTGCAATATTTTTTGTGTTATTGTGGTTGGAGGTACTTATGTAAACTGCCACCATATGTAAGATAAGTAAAAAACTATAAAATATGTGTGAAATAATATATCTGCTTCCAACGAGGTGAGTGCCTCTTGGTTTTCACAGAATAAAGATAGATCAGTCCAATAAATATAACCAAAAGGCATACACAGCAAACCTATAAATCCAGTATAAAAAAGGATAATCCAAATGTACTATGATTCCGTTATTAAATACTAAGCATTCCGTTCACAAATGATATTCCGTTTGTAAAAACTGGTTCAGTTTTTACAAATGGAATATCATTTGTGAACGGAACGCTTAGTATTTAATAACGGAAACATAGTACATTTGGATTATCCTTTTTTATACTGGATTTACAGGTTTGCTGTGTATGCCTCTTGGTTATATTTATTGGACTGATATAAAATATGTGCATAAGCTGCAACCATATGCAAGATATGTAAAGATAAAAAAGTGAAGACAGTGGAAATAGTTAAATAAAACAATTATGCTGAAAAAATAAGAGTGGAGAAGAAGGCAGATATATATATATATATATATATATATATATATATATATATATATATATATATATATATATATATATATATATATATATACACATATATATATATATACATATATATATATATATATATATATATATATATATATATATATATATATATATAAGGTCCTCATGTATGCTGCTAACATATGCAGTAAATGCTATAAATGTTAGGAATTAAGGGCAGATATGTGCAAACTCGCTTATAACAATAGTTAAACAACTGCCACTACATTTATTTATTATTTATTTATTTTACATTTGTTGACTGGGTTATGCCTGGGGTAAAAAGCTCCACAAAATTACAATAAAATTGTAAGTGAAAATAGTATTATAAACAAAACATTAACATTTTCAAGTTGGAAGTTGTCCTTTAACTTAAGATAAGTACAAAAACAATATGCGCAGTTTGTAAGTACAGCCAGTGTAGTTAGAGTTAGTGAGAATTATACAGGTAGCATATAAGTAGAACTATTTTTACAATTGAGTAACAGGTAATTACGTAGATAAGATGACTAAGAGAGCTGAAGTATAACAAAACTAAAGGCAATGAGGGCAGACAGTAAGCTACATAGGAGAGGAAGACTGGTTGTGGAGGGTGAGTACAATGGCACGACCATTAACTTTTTAGGCAGTCTTTGGTGGCTGATTTAAATTCTTAGTTTTTTTTGAGTGATCTAATTTCCAATGGGAGTTTGTTCCATGAAATGGTAGTGTAGTAGCTATAGAGGTTTTGACTGAGTTTGCTTTTGGGTTTATAGATTTGTAGTAAGTCTTGGTCTGAGCTAATGAGAGTCCTTGAAGGAGTGTAGAAGGAGATTAGAAGGGACAAGTTGACACAGAAATATGGTTGGCGCAAGATAGAGTGGATAAGCTGGAGCTGAGAGAAGAGTAGATGGTGTGGGAATTCTAGCCAGTTTAAGTGTTTTAAATAGAGACAATGAAGAGATCTGTAGCTTTCATTTGCAGCAGATCTGTCCACTTTTTAATAAGGAGTTTCAAACTTAGTTAGGAGAGAGGTTTGGAGGTTAGTGAGTAACAAGTCAGTGAATAGGATTGGTCAGTGAATAGGATTAGTAAACAACAATTAGTAAGCAACAGGTCAGTGAATAAGATTGACATGATTGAAACTCTTAATACTGAGATCATAAGCAGTACATTCATGAAAGGAAAGAGAAACAGGTGTTTTAAATCATCAATTGGGCTTTCACTATGTACAAGCCATGTTCTCACAGCTGAAAAGATAATAAAATAATTTGTACAGTTAGTAACTTATGGACAACACTTGTTCTGCTTACTCCATTAGTAGTATTGTCATAAAAGGGGTAGATGACTGCTTATACTGTGATTAAGGCCAGAAGTGGGTGAGTAGATCTGTTGAGAATATAAACTATTTGTTCATTCTCACAACATAAAGAATGCATTAATATCAGGAAAATAATTACTTATGTTGTTTGATGTAGTGTACATTTTTACATTGTGGGTGCAGTAGTTTTTCGATGTTTGAATTTCTATGTTTGTACATAATACATATTAATATCTGCCAGTGTTGTTTATGTATTGCTTTAAGAGGGTGCTTATTTAGTTAAAAAAATTGTAGCTTGAGTAAACGTACATCACTGGAGGTGGCTGCAGATGGGGTGGGAGAGGATGATAGTGGGTAACCAATCATAGCTGGCAATAAATATACTCACATTAGGAGAGCTGGGAAGCAAGGTAGTGAATACAGGCTCATGACCTGTGTAAAACAGACACCATGTCCCTCTGCTAACTACTTACAGTAGGAAAGCTATTAAGCTTTCAGTGACAGACATATCGATACAGAGTAATAACAATGACATCTGCACTAGAAGGAGTGGCTCTAGCAGTGAGGAGGTCGAAAGAGAAATGCATGCAGCAGCACTCATAGTTCTGACCAAAAGAAGAAAACAATAAAAAAATAAACACACAAACAATGGGAAGGAAGTCTAAGTTCTTTTAGGTTACATTTAAGGACGTTGGTATTGTTGGGCAGTACCTTCAGAACACTAGTACCAGTGCTGCCTAATAAGATGTTAGAGATGTATGATGGCAGCAACCAAGATCAGTTGATTTTGCCTTTGTCTTTAGAGAGGGCTCACTGCTGTAGTCACAAGCCATATGTCATTGCAAATTTAAGTAACTGGCAAGAGTTTACCACAAGGCCTGATGATACTTTACTGACATCTTGATGTTTATTTGTGTTGCTATGACATTTCATTTCTGAGACTAAGTACAACAGATTGTCCAATCTAAAGAAGGTTTTTCATTTCAGAGTGGAAACAACCATTTTCAAAATGACAAGAGCAGAACCTAAATTGTTTCTCAAAGTATATGACCTTCCTTGTTATTCCAAAATATCAATAAGTTAGGTTGTTCTAAACAGAATGCCTGTGCACACTAGAATCCTCGATTCAGTGAACCTCTGTTTTCAGTGAACAACTGGCAAATGGAGGGAAAGTACTTAATGTAAGCTGCGACCACATGTAGCATAAGTAAAGAACTTAGTGACACTGACTGTTTAAATTATGTTTGCTTGTTTGTTGTCAGCTAGCTCCAGAATTGTATAGAAAAAATGCTTAAAGAATATATGAGAAAGGCTGATAAAGGTATGCCTGAGTGGGTATACTGCAGAAATCATCAAAAATATTCACACAAGGGTGAGTGGATATGATGTTACCAGATTTTAAAAGCTTGCAGATCTTTTGGTCAGGGAACAGACCCTTAGCATTATGCCTGAAGACAAAAGGATTTGGGTGGCACACCAGAAGTGAACACTACTGAGGAGACGAGGAGAAAAGGGGACCTTTACCTAGCTAGCAGGAGAACATTACTAATGGTGAGACACTGAATTATTCCATGATGCTGAAAGATCATTGTGAGCCACTTATTTTCAGTCTATGTCAGGCAGATTCTTTTTTTTTTTGGGGGGGGGTAGAATTGTTAAAATTTATTTTGATTTGTATGTGTGACTGTGTAGGTTACTGGCATCATATCTTGCAAAACTGTGAAAAAATCGAAAGTAGGACCCACATCCTGCCTTTTACTTATGCTCCTGTATTACTGTCTAGTAACCTCATTCAGCTAGATTGATGGATTCTGCATATACCATACTAATTTGTCAAAGCACACAGCTAATAACAGAATATGTGGGACTTGTGTCATTCTAAGCAATGGCAGCCAACCTTAGTTATCTTGTTACTGAATTCTAGCAGTGAAATATATACAGTGAGGCTTCAATGTATGTCTATACCTGACTGCTCTGTTACCTTTTGTAATATGAACTAAATACAGCAAATGAAAAATTAAACCCAGTGCTAACATTTTCTATATAAAAATGATAATACCTATTCACCTATTCATTAATGCATATTGATTTTAAATTTGAAAAACTGGTACTTCAACTAACATTAATGTATGCTTATAAACGCATACATACATCCATACATCCATCCACAACCTCTTTTTCCCATTTTTGCACATAGGGTTGGGGTGGCACTTAAACAGTGACAATCATCTACAGTCAAGGTTTACACAGCTTGGGTGCCTAGCCCTGGTGCAGTAGTTTATCCGCACCACACCTTTGATGCATAGTCACACCTACATACAATTTAGAGTGTCCAGTCTACCTACTGCATGTCTTTGGAACATGGGAGGAAAAAAGAGCACCTGGAGAAAACCACAGGGAGGACATGGACTCTGCACAGAGGGCCTCCCAGCCGAGAATTGAACTGGAGAACCTCTTACGGTGACGTGACTTTATAAATGTTGCATTTTTCTGAAAGCAAATCACAGTAGTAATGTATGTAATGCCAATGGCAACACTTATAACTGAGCAGTATGTGCTAATCCCTTAAAACCTTGTAGCAGAGGCATTGAATACAGTAGCATTGTGCAAGAGCCAGTTTTAACACTTTTAACACAGACTAATATGCCCAAACTGTTTGTTTCCACAGAATGACAGCAATGTCCTTCATCTTTAGTTTCCATTTACATTAACTATTGGAATTTCTCTGTAAAAATACAATATTTGTATTTATTTATTTATTTGTTTGTTTGCATTTGTTGACCGGGAAAGTTCAGTGGGCAAAACCCATTTTCAGTGGAGGCCCGAGGAGAAAAGCTCCACAGTTAAAAAAAACAAAAGGCAAACATATTATACAATTGAATTATAGATCTGGGGAGAAAGGCTCCACAGTTAAAGACAAAGTTTCACTGAAACGTTAAATTATAGATCTGGGGAGAAAGGCTCCACAGTTAAAGAAACAAAATATCACTGAAACATAATTGCAAACAAATGTTCTACAAATTAATATTGCATAAGTAATGCATTTTATTCCAGAAAACATAGACATCGATATTTTTTGGAAAATCAGTCCAGAAATTAATTATTTATAATTTGAAAATTCCATTAAATGTTTTAATTCAGTTTTATCAGACTTTTGTTTAACTTTTTTTAAAAAAGGAATGGCAATAAAATGAATAGTGACTTAGCTTTAGATTAACTTTAAAGGTTTTTGAAAACCAAATATTGAAATAAATTTTGATTAACGAATTAAATGACTTTGCATGAAAGTAGTCATAATCTAATGACAAATATCCAGTGTACCCATAAGACTTATTCCTAGGAAGATGATCCATTTAAAAATGTAGAAAGTCACTACATTTCCCATAGAGACCAGAAGTTTAATGCTCTTTATTTTTCTGCCTATAATAGAAAAATGAGTTTATAGCGATTCAATGTTTTATGTAAAGAAAAAAGGGGCTAAAATACAAAGGGGAATTGTCTCACTTATTCTGGGCCTTAATTTTAAACTGGAGAGTGGCACTTCCCTGCACTGGAGATGTAGAGAAAATGTTTAATGTGCCATGTGTATTCCATATAAAAAGACTCCATAATAAATTTTATTTATATTTTTAAAGCATATAATATCTCATTTTAATTTAATTCAATATTTTATGGCTTATATATTGCATTAATTATTTCTCAATACTCCAGGGTTTTAATAATGAAAAACAGTAATTTATGTATATTTTTATGTGGGTTATTGTTTCTTTAAAACCACCTTATTACTGAATGATAATTGAAAGATTGGAATCAATTTCATGTATAAAATCTCCTGGATTTCATTCTTTGATTGTATCTGAGGAAGTCACAGTGTTGACGAAAACATATTTTATTTTGGAATTTGCCTCCGTTTATTTGCCTTTGTTACAATAAAGCTGCTTTGGACTTTTTCTGTATATTTATTGGTAGTCTGTTACCTCCGTACACTGTTTTTTTGTGGCTTGTTTGTTTTACCAGTGTTTGGCTTTCTTTCTGTTCATGTGTATTCCATGTTACAGAATATAAAATCCATTCTAAACTATTACAACAATTGTAAGGTACAGATTAGGGATTATCATAATTTTACATTTCCAGATTTTCTTATCCAATAACTTTGCAACTGCAATTTAAAATAACTGCAGCTTTTGCAAAAGATACCATCAATAAATGCAAATAATGTGATTTCTTTATATTAACAAGTTAATGACACGGAGTCAGATTTATAAAGAATTACGTAAAGTGTAGCTATCATTTTGGTGTTGCACAGTGCTGCCAACATATTAGCCAGCTATTTGGTATTTGTTAAGTGTTAAAGCAGCCAAACAATGAGAAATAACAGAATAGGTTAATTATAGCAGAACAAGCAGAAGTACATACTAATTAACCAAGCTAATATGATGGAGCTATTCGGGAAGCTATAAAGTGATTGTGTACACTTGGTGTAGAGTTTTGCCATGTACACCAAAACCTTTTTGGAATACAGGTACAATTACACTTAGAAAAAAAATAAAACATGTTAGAAGTCACTGCTTTTATTCCGTCATATGTGTAACAGGCTTTAAATCACAGTACTGCTGTTGCTGCTGACAGACCAAAGGCAAGAAAAAGGTGGTTTGATCTAATTTACCTTATCATGGACTGAGGGATGCAAAAATTGCTGATAGACACAGGGTTGATAGGGAAACAGTGGAGGAAATATGCAACCTCAGCCAACCACACCTCAGGCCTAAGGGAAATCACGGAGAACCCATCCCAGTGAAAATAAGATATGTTTAGCATTACATATATTAGCTACTGGTACTTTACAGAGACCCACATGGGATATATTAAGGAAGTCACAGCCATCAGTCTGTAGAATATTGCATTCATTTTAAATACAATGCTACAACATGCAAGGGATCATATCTGTTTCCCATGAACACCACAAGAGAGAGCAAGAACCATGCAGGAATTCTGTGCAATAGCAGACTTTCCTGTAGTTTTGGGGCCCTAGATTGCACAAACATAGAAATAAAAGCCCCCTCTGGGAATTTGGAAGGAGGCACATCAACTAAAAAGTTTTCCACTATAGAAACTGTCAGGCTTTTTGTAATGCCCAAGGGATCAACTACAATGTCTGTGCAGGTAATTGAGGCAGTTTCCTTAACTGACACATATGGCACTTGTGAGCTGTAGACCAGGTTTACTAGGAATAACATCCCTCAAAATCATCTAGTGGGGGATGCAGTTTGTGACTTGGAGGCCTGGCTCATAACACCCATGAGAAGCCCACACAACCCAACTGAGCAAGGATACAGCAAGGCCCACACTCAAACTAGGAATACCATAGAATGTTTGTTTGGTTTATAAAATTAAGGTTGCAGTGTCTAGACACATCAGGAGATACACTGCAGTACAGCCCAGGAACCTGTGCCAAAATACTTACAGTCTGTGCCATGTTATACAATATCTTTCTAGGAAACAGCTTCAACAAGGACAGCAAAGGGCAGGTCCACAGTTTCAAGGACCATAGGTAGGTCTAGCAACAGCAGCAGGTACAGAAGAGGAATCTGAGGGAGAACCACCAGCTGCAGAAGGTGCTGGCAGATGGAGGTGTGCACAGTATGACCTGGGTCTGGGTAAGTGGCAAAGGACAGCACACACAATCACTGCCTAGCTTAAAGCCTATGATAACATGCACATACACATAGAAAAACCAATGCCTGTCAGATACCACAGCCTTTACTTAACATGTAATGGCTGTGTTCTAATAGCATCAGACAGGAGCAACCCCAAGCACACAACTGTTACCTGCAGTAATGACAAAAGTTAAGTGTGGAACCTGTTAAAAAAGTTATATAAACTATTTTCTCCTAAGGAAATATGTACATGTCTCTAAACAGAACCTTTTGTCTGAGGTGTACAGTTATCTCTGTAATCTCCTCTGTAAGATGTTTGGAACATAGCTGTTAGAAGCAATAGTCTGCATCAAGCATTTCAATTGACCACCATCCATAAAACATGGAAAAAGTCAATTATGTGTTCATTTGCATGACTAAACAAAGAAGTAAGACAGAAGTTTATAATCCTTCCAATGATGTAATGATAATGCTAACTGAAATACCATGTGGTACAACAATATAGCTGTAAGCCAGTCACAAATTAGTAGAAAAAATAAATCAACAGCTTCAGCTATGTAATACAAATTGATAAATCCAGTTTTGTGATTAAGCAAGTATTAGCTATCCACTGTATGCATCAGACTTATATGCAACCCTAAATCATAAAGATATGTGCAAATGGCAGGGCACAGCCATCATCCTTTGCACAGGGCTAATGGGGTGGGATAAGAGGTCAAGGCTGACACCGAAGAAGTTAGTATGTTCAAGTAAGAAACACGTATTTCTCAGAGTATACACTGTACAGGGCCAGTAACAATAAATGTATAGCTCTCGACAGTACTGTTTAGGTAGTTTGCATGTGTATAAAGTGATATGGGCGAGTAATTTTTTTTCTTTGTGTGTGTGTCTACATGAACACAATCAAACACTATGTTAGCACTATGTCATGGCATCATGGACAGGTATGAACCATGCATGGCAAACTAGTCAGTTCATTGCTGACACCCCCGTCATGAGAACCACCTCTGCCATGAGTTGCAATGGTACTTCCAAGGCCCTGGCTAGAAGTCAGGGTGCTACCTGAATGTAAGTGATGTCTGCTGGACAAGATCTCATCAGGACTAGTCCGGGACCACATCTCAGTGGCCTACCACTTCTGAGTGTGGAGACTGCAATCACTGATGGAGCAGTAGTGTCACTGCTCAAGTGGGATCTTGCATGATCATGCCTGGTAACACCAGAAGATGGAGCGACTCTCAGGTCACCTGAATGTACACCCTCCCCAAAAGGTGTTCCATTACAGAAACTGCCAAATTCAGTGTGTTGTTCATCCTGTCTGAGATACTCACACGAATCAGGGAGTCACATATGTCAGAATGAATGTCACCCAGTAGTCACACTGTCTCTTTCAAGGCCTGGGTGGAACATGCCTGTGCCTCCACTATGGCCCTACACATATGTCTGATGGCACCTAATGACACACCAGCTTCAGGAAGAGAGTGGACAGCAGGCCTCCACTGAGCACTCCTACCAACCGTCCTGTGTGGCATCATGCCCTCACAATGACTACCAGGATTGGCAACTGGCTCAGTAACTGGATTAACCACACTAATGTAATTAAATGTGTCAACCTCGACCTGTCCTATATCAGAGGTCTTTTTGTCCCAGGTATACGTGGGCATACTGACTATGTCTGAAATACAGGAAGGTGATGTGAGAGTCACAACCTCAGTGTCAGACTGACCCTCTACATCCCCAGACTGTGCCTTTTCATCACTACCATCATCATCAGAGGCTACAGATACTCTGACATCAGGTGGTAGGAGTTCCACAATGCCACTCTCAGGATCACCTATGATAACAAGCAATAAACACAACAAGCAGAAAAACTGAGAATAAAATTTATCTCATTTGTTTTCTTATAATTAAGTTATGTTGAACTTCATAACACATACTAACACTACAACAACTTTACTGTCATATTGACCTAAATCTACCTTATATACAGTATTAGCAAAAAACACAAATCTGATCTTACCATGTGCAGGTGGGCTGGCAGCCTGCAGCCCAGAAGTACCTGAATGACGGGAATGGAAAGGAAAGAAATCTGATAAGTATCACAGTGCAAATGAAACAAGAAATACAGAAGAGTCCCCTTCACAAATGCAGATTAAAGAGGTTCTCATAAAAAAAAAAGTTAGTGAACATTTGGCTGCCCCCAACACACATCAAACTCAAATTTTTCTGTATGACAGTAGTCTGAGTCATACAGTTATCAATAATGCTATAAATATAACACATCTGAGATAAATGCATATAAAGATATAACAATGGTGTTTTTTACTTCTTGCATACCTGGAAGTTCATCTTGTGACACTCTGGCTCTGTCAGTTCTGCCCTCTGATGAGATATCTTGATCTCTGAGAATGGAAAGAAGTTTCTCAGTTTCAGTTAGTGATGGTTCAGTAGCAGGACTACTCCCCCCACCACTGTAGCCACATGCTCCTGGGCAATTGCAGCAACCATACAGCAGGCAGAGATCATTAAGTTAGTTGTCTGGTATCTTATCTGGGAGTAGGATCTAGAATGGTCTCCAACTGCATTAAGGTCATCAAACACCTGCTGCCATATCCTGTATTGGGCAAACTGGTCACCTATACCTTTCCTTAACAGTAAAAGCTCCATGGTGATGCCAGACCTGGATAGTTATGTCATTTTCTACATAATTATAAGGTGGCTTATGGAGTACAGCTGTCATTCTGGATGCCATATCCCTGTATGAGAAGAAACAGAAAACAGACAATTTTATAATGAATATACAGGATGGCTGCCAGCTCACTTCTGTCTGACTGTATGCAACCAACATGCACACAAACAATTTCTGCAAGTTAAGAGCTCACACATGACTACACACACATTAGACCCCCTGCAAAGCTCCCTAAGTTCCCACAATCCCTCCAGTCACCCTCCACCAACCCCAATCAACTCCCATCCCCGTGAACCCAATTCCCCAACAATTCTAACCAATCCTCTACCCAATCTACACCCCACCAATCCCATTTTCCCCACCAGCAACTCTCCATCCACAACAAAAAAGAAGTATATTTAAAAATCAAATAGCATAGATCTAATTACAATAGTCCAAAATAGAGTATTCACCAGCAGATAAACAGGTCCCGTTGTAATAGACAAACAAAGCAGCAAAAGACAGCAACAGTACACTGAATAACGACTCGATATACCATCCAATACGAATCAAAAACTCATTTATTTCTGGGTGAGCACATTCACCATATATTGTGGCTTCATCAGACCATATTCAAGCAAAGACACATAAAAAAACAAATGAATTTATGTATAAATCACCTCCCACTCATTACATTCAAACATTTCTTTCTGCAAATCATTATACAAAATAAATGCCCCCTAATTGTTGCCTTATGCAGTTCAAAACAGCAACATTCAGATTATCAGGCTGTCTTGTCTTATATAGCATCACAATAATAAAAAAAAAATTTAAAAATTTACCATAGCATTAAGTCTTTAAAGCTATGCAAACGGGTACACATTTATAACATACATTTTTTAGATCTATAAATGTTCAGAGTATGTAAGCCATTTGGATTTGTAATATCTGTTGAATATCCCCATTTAGTTTGTTATGGGGGTAATAATGGAAAATGTAATAAGTATATAGCTTTTAAATAGCTATTTACCTAGCCGCTATTGAATAAGCGTATAGAGCGTGATGACATCACTTAGCATATTTACGAGGGATTGACAGAGTGAGTGCCTTAACACAAACAAGAAATGGATATGTATAACAAATGGGAGCCTGTTACTTACTGATTTGGCTCGATATGTGGATTTTGGTACTGACATTGGTTAGATGTTATGACCATGTTCATCATAAAGTGTAGTTTATATTTTATTTCCTTATGAAAGGAATGAGTGTGAAGTCTATTTAATATGATCTATGCCTTTTTGAAGGGGCAGAAAAATGTTTTGCTTGGAATGCAAAATCTTATTCCAGCAGTATATAGCCTTTATTTCAAAAGGACTTTGATATAACAACATAATTTGTATGAGCTGATTTAGAAAGTACAGCAATATACTAAATTTTGCTTGCTTATAGCAATATATAAGCGAGGAAGCCATATGACTTGAAACTTACATGCAAAATATGTGCCTGATTGCTTTTAAGACTTAATGCTATGGTAAATTAAAAAAATGTTATTATTGTGATGCTATATAAGACAAGGCAGTCTCATAATCTGAATGTTGCTGTTTTGAACTGCATAAGGCAACAATAAATGACGCTTCTTAAGTAGGGGGCGTTTATGTTGTATAATGATTTGCTGAAAGAAATGTTTGAATTTAATGGGTGGGAGGTGATTTATACATAAATCCGTTTTTTTTATGTGTCTTTGCTTGTATATGGTCTGAGGAAGCCACGATATGTGGTGAATGCGCTCACCTAGAAATAAATGAGTTTTTGATTCTTATTGGATGGTATATCGAGTCGTGCTTCAGTGTACCGTTGCTGTCTTTTGCTGTAGATCTAATTACACTTCTGTAATGGATATAACATAGAAGTAAAATTTGTAATAAATTTCTGCAATAACAATATAAATGCAGAATTAGAAAAGTATCACCAAAGTGTAACATATCCACCTCTGTGGAGTTCAGTCTGCTAGAAACACAAAATCAACATTTTTTTCTCTCCATACTAACAAAGATTAAAATGCCAGTCCTTACTACGTACAATACAGGAATGTGCAACAATTGTAAAAAATGACATACAGAATAAAATAATTATTATAAAATTGGTCATGTAGCATTTCACAGGATAATTGTAGAAATGCAAACATGGCTATGGTGAAAGGAAGGAAGAAACATAAATACATCAAAAATTATACAATGCTTTTCAACAGTCATAAAATTATACAATGCTTTTCAACAGTCAATGCACTTTAACTTTAAATGTTAAACTAAAAGCACTACTAAAGAAGCAACAGCATACCTTGACAATATAGCACTGGAGAAAATATGTAAATCTTGCAAAGACTTATTTTACTAGCAGTATTGAGCTCTGTGTTTCAAAACACTCTCCCCACTAGAATACATGGGCATTAGCTACACCATTGCCTTTATATGTAGTATGTTCTACCCTGTAAGTTCTGTGATTATGCAAATAAGATGTCAAATCATAAACATTCCCGAATACCAAAAACTGCACTAAGTATAGGGAATGTAAACATGGTGTAAGGACCTACACAATTGCATGTAAATAACCTAGCAATGCAAGGCTCATCATTGAGAAGTGTTTTCTGTTAATGGCTTGCATGTGCCCTGATTAGCCTGACTGCATGAGCAGTCAGCTTTCACATTCTCCCCTTTTTACTATACACCTACTAAGACTGTGTCAGGGAAAAGTGACTTAAACAAAGAGCTGCACGTACATTGACTGATTTAAGGGAATAATGGTCCTAACATTCAAATGATGGCTTAAATAACCACATTTACTGACCAATAGTAGAAAAGGTTGTTCATATTAAAGGGAGTACTATAAATATTATTAAAGATAAGCTATGACATGAAAGCAGAGACAGAGTTGATATTATGAAAGGCTAGATAATCAAAGGATGCACCAAACATAAAGGGTTACACCTGCAATGATTACAGACTTTGTTTAATATCATGTGAGTACATGCCTATGCTAACTGTTTGCAATATCCCAATTATGTAGACATTTGCAGTCAAATGTGAAATGACAACTTTCATAACTTGTTTCTGCTGCAATTTCAGTATGACTTGATACAATGAGAAACTATAATTATATCTCAACTCAGCTTCCTAATTTATGTCTTCGTCTGTAGCAAATATGTGAAGGACAGTGAAATGATTGGTTTCACTACCATAGTTTGAGGGTTCAGATCTATACAGCTCCTTGTTGCAACATGTGAACAAGTACCTTTTAATTCCTTATATTGACTTACTCTCCCTTTTTCAATTACTTCCTTACTGCTATCTAATTGTCTTCCTTGACTTTTTCTCTAAATACACCATTAGCCTGTTTTCACCCTTACTTCATATTGCAACTCCTGTTTGTATTAAACTAACTTACATTTCATTTCTCTACAAACTGTCTAAATTTTCTCTAAATATTAAATGATTGTCATGTACCTTGTATTGATTCTTAATCAATGTTTTTATATTATGTCTAATTTGTTATAATTATTTAAACTGCAGATGATTAGTATTTATTTTTAAAGCTTGTATATTTATCTATTACTCATGATTATTATTATTATTATTATTATTATTATTATTATTATTATTATTATGTAGATAGTATTATGAAAGTTTTATATTAATGTGGAGCGTTTCTCCCCAGGTCTCCACTGAAAATGGGCTCCTACCCACTCTGGCTTTCCCAGTAATCAAATGTCAATAAATAAATAAATAAATAAGCATAACACATTTGGCCCAATGTAAATTTTTTTATCCACAATGCTTCATATTTTTTTCTTGTATCATTTGAGTGCCACTTGTCATCATGAAAATAGCTTTCATGGCTTACAGAAAAGGTGAAAGGTTTAGACTGCAATAAGTAGCACTAACCAGGCAGATGGCATTGCATGGTTGTCAGCACTCTAAATAGTGCTCTTGGAAGAAAATATACCTGACAGTTCATTTTCCTTGGGGGAAAAGTGTAAGTGCAATGTGCTAATAGTTTAATTATATCTCATGCAGAGTTTGAATTGACTGACATGATACTTTTACAGAGGATTGTCTGAATATATATTTCAGCAGATTTTGTGATACCATTGTGTTGTTGTTTTAAAATCAACAGTTGTTACTATTGCTGACAACATGCAATCATTATTCTGTCTACTTTAACATGATATAACACTTACTAAAATTCTGATAACAATTCCACAAAGTAAATGTCTGATGTTGCAAGGACATGTAAGAAGGAAGAATTGTGCACTTGAATGCACTTCTTGCTCTGGTCATTGCATTTCATTCACTATCTCTAATTTCCATAAAATATATTATCATTCTAATGTCTTTTCATTTTACTCTCCACTTGGTAGTGTGCAAACATAAGTCAGTAATTAAGGAAAAAAAAGTTTAGTTTAGACTGTCTTAGGTAGCTCAAATAGCCCTGATGTCACTGCATGGTCTACCCCAACAGGGAGAGTACTTACTTTAGAAAATGCACGTGAGAGATGTCAAATTTTGTAGTACAAGATATAGTTGAGGTAAATAGAGTTATATGAAGCACATGGCGAATTCTTTGATCCTGCTTATAGGACACTTTTCCATTATTTACAATATTTACTTTTCCATTGATTTTCATTTTAAGGTACACTTCCTCTGTGCTTGGTAGGTTGCAAACATGGTTCACTAGTTAAGGAGAAAAGTGAAAAATTTAGTTTAGGCTGCCTTAGGTTGCTCCACAGTGACTGGCAGCTTTTCGTACCAGTGACATTTTGTATGGTAATCATTCAAGAAAATACACTTGTCACATAACTTTCTCTGTGGCGCTAGATACAACTTTGGTGAATTGACAGAAATATGAGATGCACAAAGAATTGTTCAAATCCTGTTTACAGAACACCTTGCAATAATTCACAATATTTACTTTTCAATTTTAATCTGTTTTTAAGGTACATTTGCTCTTCACCTGACAGCATATAAATTTGGTGCACTATCTAAGGAAAAAAAGTGAAACATTTAGTTTAAGCTGCCTTAAATAGCTCAAACACATCTGGAATTATTGCACAATCCCCCATAGCAAGGAGATTCCTTACTTCAGTAAATGTACCTGACAGATGTCAAATTCTGTAGTACAAGGTGTAAATGTAGTGAATCAAGAGAAATAAAGCATAGGAAAGATTGTTCAAATCCCCTTTTGAGATCACTTTGCAATTATTCACAATACTTAATTATCCATTTTTAAGGTGCATTTTCTTTACACTTGGCAGTGCATAAACATGGTGCACTACCTAAAGAAAAAAGTAAAAAATTTAAGTTTAGTCTGCCTTAGGTAACTCAAACACACCTGGTAATGGTGTGCTTTCTTCAGCACTCTGGACAGTACTGAGAGGAGAAGTTCAACCTGTCATGGAGCTATCTCTGTGGCACAAGGAGTCAGGGCATTGACTTTTGAGAAATAATTCAGTCTATAATCCAGATACAACATACTTTTTAAAAAAGGGTGTAATTTTTGGATAGGACTGCAACAGTAAAGAAAATTGGTAATGTTAAAGCTGGTCCTTGCAAGCTATGTATTAATAAGCTTTTCATAAAGAAAATGTGCTTTTTAGCAAATATGATTAATGTTTCACATATATGCTAACCTAATGTATGTCCACTTTCATTGACATAATGATGAATATACTTCATACAAGAATCACTTGCATGGGCACAATACATTTCTTGTAATCATCATGACATCACATGTCCATACTATGTGTTTAGGTATATTATGTCTTCTGAAGTATGCATGTAACATAAACCATCCTGCACTGATCAGCACATTCAACTGCACTCATGTGAATCATATTTACTTGCAGTAAGAATGCCTTTTATATAGGAATACATTCCAAGGTAGGATTACAACCACACACATATAGGCCTCCCTGATGAAGATTCATTCAGATATAAGTAAATATCCATGGTATAAAGTTAGTTCTCCTGTGGCAGTCAGTTAGTACATCACAGTTGCATTTTTTTTCCTCCTTTATCACATTGGTTTGATTCCAAGCAGTTACAGTAATATTTTAACATAGGGTAAACCCAACCTGATATTATATCAGAAAATAACCATGTTTCACCTCCAAAATGCAGCCCTGAAAAGCTATGGTAATAAGCAGTTTATTGTTGAACACTGGAACTTGTGATAATGGGTGGAGGATCACACATGGAACATGGATGCCATGTTTCACAGCTTTACTGCTATCTGCAATTATTAATGCCAATGTGTCTGCCAAAACACAATGTCAAAACACAAATGCCCAGAGATTCCTTGATTTCATCAATGCAAATACCTTGGACCAGTTGGTTTTCACTCCTACAAGAGGTGAAAATATCTTGGACTTGGTATTAGCCAACATGAGTAACTACTCCAGCATCCCTATAGTGTCATCATCCCTGGTAAGATCTGACCACAGAGCAGTCACTTTCAAAGTCACCATCTCCCCTGACCCGCCCTCCTCCTTAGCTAGGGTCAAGCAAAGAAACTTCTCCAAAGCTGATTACAACCTCCTGATGGAAGGTATAAACAGCTTCACAGCACCCTCCCCCTCCACAGGAAATGGCACATATATCCAAACCTACACAAAAGTACTATATGAGCATTTATATAGCTGCATGGAATCAGGAATACCAGACAGGGCAAAATCATCCTCTTCAAGGAAGAGTAAACCTGTCTGGTGGACATCTACTATAAATAAATTATATAATAAAAGGGAAAAAAATTGATGTCTAAAACCAAGAAGGAGCAGGTGTCTAATTGGAAGCAATCTGTCCTTAGTCTGAACAAACAAATAAGAGCACTAGTGAAATCCTCCAAAGCTAATTTTGAGCCCAAACTGCCCATATCTACTAAAGACCATCATAAGGCTTTCTTCACATATGTCTGCAATCTCAAGCGAAGCACCCAGATCTGCTCAGAACTGGTGGTCAAGGACACCACATACACAAACCCTGTAGATATAGCCAACCTACTGGGAGACAGATTCAGTGAAAACTTCACTCCTCTGCCCCCCATCAGTAAAATAGGACATCCCCAGCACCTGCCCCCTCCCCTAATCTCTAGGGGAAAGTCATTACTTCCCTCTCAAAGGCAAAAATACAACCTCCATGGGACCTGATAACATCCCAGGCTGCATCCTACATGAACTTAGGCAGGAACTTGCAGCACCATTAGACACCCTATTCAACCAAAGCCTGAGTACTGGCTTCATCCCAGCTGAGTGGAGGACAACCACTGTCATCCCTTTGCACAAAGGAGGAGTGTACACCAATCCAGGAAATTTAGACACTTCAGCCTAACTAGCCTGATCTGCAAGGCCATGGAACAGAATATCATGGACCTCATTAACAGAGACATTGGCAACCTCTAGCCACTTGATCCCACACAGTTTGGTTTTGTCAAGGGGAGATCATGCCTTTTAAATTTGGTTAACTTCTTTGAGACAGTCCCCAAGGCCATAGACGAGGGGCAGATGGTGCACACTGCCTACCTTGACCTGGCCAAGGCCTTCGATACTATTCCCCACTCAGGTATAATAGATAAACTCTTTCAACTAGGCATCAATCAATATGTTACCAGATGGGTAGCAAACTGCCTCACTGCTAGAACCCACCTAGTCAAAATAGGGGAAGCCACCTCAAGTAGTAGGCCTGTAACAAACGGTGTACCCCAGGGATCAGTCTTGGGGCCTCTGCTGTTTCAGATATACTTCTCAGAGGTGCAGACCAGATCTAGTGGGCTATGGCTGACAAAGTTTGCAGATGACTGAAAGCTGGGTGCTGTCATCAATTCCCCTAGTGATGTGGACATCCTCCAAGAGGTTCTCACCTAAATAAATGACTGGTGCCAGAAACATGGCCTCAAACTGAATGCCAAAAAAATGCATCATCATCCCTTTTGGGTAGAATGACACCCCCATAAGTTATCACATTGATAATAAGACACTAAGCACACAATCAGTCATGAGGGACTTGGGCACACAGGTTGATAGTGAACTGACTTTTGACCACCATATTGCCTCCGTTGTACAGAAAACTTTCTACATGGCCCACCTCATTAGTAAAGGTATCTCATCCAGGAACAAGGAGGTCATAATATCCCTGTATTCTTCCCTTATAAGACCAATTATTGGGTATAATGCCCCTTTTAGCACATATCTCACAAAGCATATGCAGCACTGGAGAGACCACAGAGGTTCCTCACATGGAGAATCCAGTGGCTCAAATATCTACCCTACCAGTTAGGCTAAAAGCCCTGTTTCTCTATACTCAGTCTTCTACAGACTCCTCAGAGCTGACCTCTGTCTGGCATACAAAGCAATCTCAGACCCCGCTCTGATTGGACTGCTGCATATCCACAAGTCAAGCTCCACTCAAGTAACCCACACTTGTGACCTCACCCTGGTCTGTGACATCAATAGGACTTGGTGGGACAGATTTGTGTCCCAGAGACTCTCCCTTTTGTGGAATAGACTCCCTTTCCATGTAAAGCAGAGTACTTCATTACACCTTTTTAAGAGCAACCTGGATAACTGGATAGGGAACAGAAAATACACTCCTGGGATTCCACCTGTGCTAGACAGTGGCATAGGATGCTGACTTGTTGGAAAATGGGCTAATTTCTTGGCTAAGCTGGTAAGGGCCTCAGGGCCAATAGCCTAGTAACTTCCTATGATCTTATGATCCTAAGGCATCCATTTGCTTACAGTTGTACAAAAGGAATTGGCAGGGCTGTGCATGTTTGTGCAATGCAAGTAACATGTGAGACTTGAATTAGGCATGAATCCATACATATTTTGTAAGCTTGACTAATGCAGACATGGCTGGTAAGGGAGTGAATGATGGTAAATTTAGAGCACAAGGTTGGGGTGTTGAGGAGACCATGATATTTGTGGCATGCCTTGTGAAGTGCTACATCTGTAGGCTGCTGCAGGGGGATTATACCGGACTTAGAATAAGGGTAAGGTTTAGAATAGCTTAGCTAAGGCAATTGGCATTCCATGCACTAGTGAACAATGTCATTACCACTATACTGACCTGAAAAAGTGCAAGCAGGACCTTCTAAGCCAGTGGTAGGGTCAATGTAGGACTGAGAACATCCCCCAAGTTGTGTAAGTATACTGACCCATAGCTTATTTATGATATGGCATAATTATCTACCTAGTCAACCCAGTTACTCATTTTTGTTTTCATCTTTTTGATCTTGACATCTGAGCGGAGATTGCTGCAAACTGTGAGGCACATCAGGACATATTAACTCAGTTCAGAGATGCACAGGGCAAGTATGAATCAAGTAAAATTTAAAGCCATAATATTCTTTTCATTTCCACAAGTACCACCACCACCTCAAGGAGGCATACCTCATCATTCATCTTTAGCATGAATGCCTTCCCCAATACCTCTTGCTGCTTGCATTTGACAATTAGAAAAACAGCTTTATTGTGAATGGGCTCAGTACCCAGAACCAACCTTTTTATAATTGATAATTGTTTAGAAGATCTTAAAAGCAGACTGTCAGTAAGAATTACATTATGGTAATTGTTATTATTAAGTTAAAATGCATAATGCACCAACTTCAAAACTTTATTAAAAGCGCACCTAAAAACATGCTGACTATGCCCTTGCAACTCCCACTCTAATATCATCCACCCCACCCAACTACTACCTTTCTTTCCACTCCACTAACTACCTTGATGATAGCAAGCTCAGATGCTCATAAGCCTAGTACTTATTATACAGCAGGAACTTCGCATTGTTACATTTGTTAATGCCTGTTATGTACTTCACAGATAAAGATTCTAGTTGTCTACTGATGTACTATGTTCTTCATCTGTAAATATGTTGTAAGTAATTTCTATGTTAAATTGTTAATCGCTGTGTAATCCAATGTAACTACTGTCTGTTTATTTTACTGTGGAGCTTTTCTCCCCGGGCCTCCGCTGAAAATGGACCCACGTCCAGTCGGACACTCCCGGTCAACAAATTTAAATAAATAAAATAAATAAATAATTCCAATCTGTCATAGTGAAAAAAACATCTGTTTCTTATATCAGAGCAGTGATATTTCTTTATGTAGTATCACAATAATACCTTTCCATCACATATGGATATTGCAAAGGTATGCAATAGTAAATTATCATAGTTGTTTATGTATTTCCAAATAAAAGTTTCTTTAAAGCATACAGTACTGATACATGCCATGTATCTAATTATTTCTTATTTTTTGTCTACCCCCACCCTTGTTCCTCTCTTTTCTGTGGGGGTTAATAATTTAATAACAATTTGCTGTTTGCATAACTTGCTGCTGAAAATTAATCAGCAACAGCACACAGATGTACACTGGTTACTGCAGCTCAGCCTGACATACTGATGGCAGCACAGGCACCCAGCCCTTCAGGGTGACAATCTGTCAGTGTTGCCTCGACAGCCCCTGCCCTACCTGCTCCAAGTACATCAGATAGCTCTGCCCCTGCTGTTAGAGTAGTACTAGTGGAGCTGGTAAATTTCCAGCCAAGCAGGACCTGACAGGGCTGGTGCAGGATATAATGTGGGATTACAAAAACTCTTCAGTTCAAAAAATAATAAAAAAACACGTAGAAAGGTAGTAGACTCTTTTTACTTCACCACAAAGTCATCTGGTATCTCGGCCTCTTGCCTTCAAGGATACATACATCCAAATGCATTCTACTTTTATATCAGGTGAAATCATCAATTAATCAATCAATTAACTAAGGAACTACCTAAACATTTTAATATAAAATATAAATCTCCCATTGCCTTAAACCTAATAAAGTGACCCATGCATATTCTTTAAATACATTTTCCTATTTTAACTATTGCTATATTATTAAATACATACATTATAACATTTCAACATTTTATAACATTTTGTAATACAAACATTTTAAACAAAATATAACACATCTTAAACATTTATTTAAATATATACTTAAATATAATCTACCTCTAAATTTAACCCTCTGGGTGTCAAAGTGCCATAATTTAGAATAATTTTACTTTCAAGCACATTTAATTTTTGCTTCAGCTCACAACTTTTTGCTTGGAAAGGTCTTGCCAAAACACTAAAGAAAAAAAGTAGAGTCATCTTCCCCATGTACTTTACAAAAATGATCTGCCACAGGGCTCCTATAATTCTTATTTCGAATATCACCCAAATGTTCTAGAATTCTAACCTTAGCTCTTTTAGTTTGACCTATGCAGCATTTTGTTTTTTCACATCCACATCCTATAGCATACACTACTCCACATGAATTACAAGTAAAACCTATCTTTGCTTGAAAATTTCCTATTATTTATTAGACCTCCTGAAATGTTTCTAATTTTATGACAAACTTTGCATTTTCCACAAGAAAATGAACCCATGATTAATTCACTCGATGCAAACAAAGGCTTATTCAGCAATTCCTTAAGGTTAGAGTATCTCCCATATGAAAATTTTACTACACCTGGAAATACATCACCATCTACCTCATCTAAACATACCAAATGCCATAAGCCTAAACACAGTTCTCTCAATATGGGTGAAAAGGAAGAATATTTAGAAACAAAATAAATGTCATGCCCCAAAAACTCAGGCTTCAAATTTCAGTTCCTATTTTTACTTATTCCTTGCCTCTTATTATTAACCTGAAACTCTTCACCTGTCTGTACCCTTCTTAAATCATGGTCCAATTTTTCTCTATCATAACCCCTTAACAACAGTCTCTCCCTTGTTTCCACCAAAAATGAAGTTCTGTATTCCTCCTCAGAAGTATTACAGACAATCCGTATATATTCCCCCAAAGGCAATGAGCTAATCAAATGTGAAGGGTGCATACTTGTCACAAACAAAAAATTATTTACAGCTGTAGGCTTCCTATATGGCCTGTATTGAATAACCTGATGTTTATCCACATAAAATTCAATGTCCAAAAATTGTATAACAGAATTACCAAAACATGTGGAAAATTTGATGCCATGTGCATTACAATTCAAGCCTACAATAAATTGCTCAAATTCTATAGGTGAGCCCTTACACAAGAAAAAATGCCATCAATAAATCTACATACAGCACTACTTGTTTCTTCCAAAATTCAGTGTTATATACAAACAATTTTTCAAAATAACCCATATATATCACTGCATGAGTGGGTGCATAAGAAGCACCCATTGCTGTACCCTTTTTCTACAGGTAGATCTATTTCTCTAACCTAAAGTAATTATGAGTCAAACAAAACTCTAATAACCTTACTACAAAACTAGTTTAAGGGCCATCACCCATAATCTCATACACAGCCTCCAAACCAAATCTATTGCTAATAGAAGTGTAAAGGGAACTCACATCAACTGGCAGCCAGTAATAATATTTTTCCCCAACAGATTTTACTTACTTTTTCACAGAGTTCCAGAGTATTCTTAATATGAGAAGGAACCCTATTCAGATACCCTTTCAGCACAGAATCCAAAAAAATTCCTACATTGCTCACAAAAGAATGTATTCCAGACACTATTGGCCTACCTGGAGGGTTAGCAATATTTTTATGTATTTTAGGTATAACATAAAAATAAGAATCAGTAGCATCTTTAACTACCAATTTCTTTACATCTTCCTTAGCAAAAAAAACTAACCTTTCACCTCTTTCAAGTAGTTCCAATAGTTCTATGGTGTACTCATTTACTGGCTTGTCAGTTAAAAGACATAATCCTCTTCACATTTCAATAGATCTAATGCTATTTTCTCATATTTATTTGACATTACAGTCCAATTTCCACCCTTATCAGTTGCCTAAACACAAAATCCTTTAAACAACCTCCAAGTCTGGTTAACTCTAACCACTCAGAGTTAATCAAATTGTAAGACTTTTTAGCTGTCAAAAATTTGCTATACTCAAGTTCAACATTTTAAGTAGAACTTGTTAAAAAATAGTAACAGCTGAACATTTAGGAGGAACAAAGTGACTGGGAGAAACTAAAGGGGGCAAATTAAACCCACTATAACCTACATCGTAATTACCACATTTATGCATGTCATCATCAGCTTCACATTCACCTTCCAACCCCTCATCATAGTCATAGTCATAAATACATTCATTAAAGAATCAGTTTCCTCATCAAAACTTACATCATTCACATCATTGTTTCTTTCTTTACTAAGCTTGTTAAAATACACTCTCAAATTCAGCTTTCTACAAAACTTTTTGATGTCCATTAAAATTTCAACCGGAGTGGGGAACTTAGTCAGAACAAATTTCACCCCCCTACTCAGCAAACTAACCATATCTTTAGTTAAATGAACATCACATAAATTAACAATTTCTAAACTGTCATAAGAAACATTCATTTCAGGAAGTTCAACTAAACTATGTCCAGTGACATTGCTTGAGCTGGGTTACTTGTAATTCATGTGGAGTAGTGTATGCTATAGGATGTGGATGTGAAAAAACAAAATGGTACATAGGTCAAACTAAAAGAACTGTTAAGGTTAGAACTCTAGAACATTTGGGTGATATTCGAAATAAGAATTATAGAAGTCCTGTGGCAGATCCTTTTTGTAAAGGACATGGAGGAGATGACTCCACTTTTTTCTTTAGTGTTTTGGCAAGACCTTTCCAAGCAAAAAGTTGTGAGTTGAAGCAAAAATTAAATGTGCTTGAAAGTAAAATGATTCTAAATGATGGCACTTTGACACCCAGAGGGTTAAATTTAGAGGTAGGTTATATTTAAGTATATATTTAAGTAAATGTTTAAGATGTGTTATATTTTGTATAAAATGTTTGTATTACAAAATGTTATAGAATGTTAAAAATTTTATAATTTATGTATTTAAAAATATAACAATAGTTAAAATAGGAAAATGTATTTAAAAAAATATGCATGGGTCACTCTATTAGCTTTAAGGCAATGGGAGACATTTATATTAAAGTGTTTAGGTAGTTCATTAGTTAATTGATTGCTTAATTGATGGTTTCACCTGATATAAAAGTAGAATGCATTTGGATGTATGTATCCTTGAAGGCAAGAGGCTGAGGTACTAGATGATTTTGTGATGAAGGAAAAAGAGTCTACTACCTTTGCTACATGTGTTTTTTTATTGTAATGCAGTGGGATCTGCACATAGAAAAGTTCCTGTGTCATACTACAAAAATGATGCTACAACCAGCACTGACTCAGGAAGCTGCTGCAGTTACCCTCCTGCAGGAGTACTAGTGGAGGTGGTGATGTAGTCACTCGGTAGGAGCTGACAGAACTGGTGGATGATATAATGGAGAGGGACCTTGGTGCACATATCAGAAGAGCTGAAAAAGTCCTGCATCGCATTGCAAAGTTCATGCCACATCTAGCACAAACCCAGGGAACTGCTGCAGGAGACAGTGATGACAGTTCTGAGGGTGAAGGCTAGATTCTCACTGTTCTCTTGATGGACATGGGTATGCATTCGATATTCCTTACTTATCCTCAGTCATGGTGTCCCCTGACCATTTGTCTCCATCACCATCCCTGTCTGCCTCGTATGTCCTGTATGTCTGTGGATGCTTCCTAACCTACCTAATCTATCTAACCCTCTCATAGGTTCATAGGTACATAGGTTGGTACTAGGCTATTGGCCCTAGGGCCTATACAAGCCTAGCCATAACAATTCCCTGGATATTTCTTCCCACAATATTTACTTCTCTGGACCCCTGTCTAGCAAGGTGACTGACATAATCCCCGGGGTGAATTTCCTATCTCTCATCCAATCATCAGAGTTCCTTTTGAAGAGGGCCAATGAGGCACTCTGCTTGACATGTATGGACAGTCTATTCCAGATTATGGGGAGTCTCTGGGTCAGGAACCTATCCCTCCAGCATGTTTTTTTCATTGTGATGACAAGGTTTAGATCCCTGAAGCATGTGGCTCTGAGGGATTGGGATTTCTTTAAGTGGAGCATGTCCAACAGCTCAGGATTTCACATGGCTTTGTATGTTAAGAAGAGATAGCCTCTGAGTAGATGATATGCCACAGAGTTCAGCTGTAGTTTTTTTAGAAGGTCAGCATATGGCATCTGCTTTAGGCCTGTGATTCTTTTAGTGAGGTATTTCTGTGGCCTTTTCAGCTGTTGCAGATGTCTTGTGAGGTACATACCAAACGGGGCATTATACTCTATAATGGGTCTAATGAGGGATGAGTACAGTGGGACAATGACCTCCTTTTTTCTGGAAGAAAAACCCTTAGTGATGAGGTGTGCCACATAGAAGGATTTCCTAAGCACCTTTCCCAACCCCCCCCCCAAAAAAAAAGCATGGGCAACTGTCTAACTGAAAAATATTACACCTCATACATAGTTCTCCACTTTGGCTTTGTGTCATCCTGACACAAATGATTAGGTCCAATTGGCCAAACAACGTTTTTCCTTTGTTGGCACTCACTGTTGTCAGAACTCTGCAAAGTCATGAAATTGTGTGTACAATTGTACATTTATGTTGTGAAGAAGTGGATAACTATTGGTGCTCTCCCACAACCCTACTACAAATTCCTGTATTATTTTCCTTGTGTACTAAAGTCTGCTTGCCAACCCCATTTCACCACTGCCCTTTCCACCCCCTTTTCACATGTTTAATCCGGTCAAAAATAGATTCAGACATAACACACACACATGGCCAGAAATGTCCCATGAAAAAGCCTTCACTCTATGTCCTTGGCATTTGCATGGAGTTTGGCATAGTAGAGGAATGCTGAGTGACAGTGAACACTGTTTAACTTCTGGCAAAACCTGCAGAATTCAATGTAATCTGCAGTGGACCAGTCATTGTTGCTCAAATGTGCTTAAATTTGCTGTGCTATGGGAGTACAGAGCAAATCCATAATAAAGACAGTACTGTGGAATAGTTAGTGCAACATTTATTAGGCTGTTGGAGGGATGAAACTGAGTTCCTACGTGGCATGTTGAGATAAAGCCCTGTTTATAGCATGATGTTTTAGCATAGTGGTGTTAGTTTGATTACAGCAGTATGTCAGTTTATTCCTTCATAACAGTTCATGTTTCTATTATATATTTACTTGCAAACATCTGTATTGCTCTACATGACACATTCCCTAACATGAGATTGGAATAGTTGCAGTAAGATATAATTTTCAAAAATATTACAGCCCAAACAGATAGATTTAGTAATCCAACATTATCCTGGTTAGGTATTCATGTTTTTTGCACTCTCCCAAGCTAATTTTAGCTATAACAATCAGTTTATTGTACAGAGCATGACAGATTAGTGATGATTTAAGAGATTTAAGAGGTAAGACTAAAACAGCATACAGATGTTTCTTTATGTCCTACAAAACATATATTTGATATTCCTTTCTGCATCTGTATGTAACTTTCTCTGTACACCCCATCTTCTTCCATAAGTTTTCAGTGTACTTCACTAGTGTTGTTTTAATGCTGAGAAGTAGACATTCCTTCATGATGTGATAAGCTAATGTGTAGAAGGCTTTCTTTATCATGTCATGGGTTCTATTCCAGGCAATAGCTAAGTGTTAATGAGTGTTTTTGATTTAGTAATTTGGATGTACCTGTTGTCTGCATATTGTTGCGAGCCACCATTATCTTTCTTCAGTGATAATTTACTCTACCCTGTCTCCAGGTTACCCTCATGATGTATCTTCTCCTTTCTGAATCACTATTCTTCCATCTCTGTATTTGTGAAATGTTTGGTGCTGGGTAACACATGCAACTAATACTAAAGGGAAGGTTATGGAAATATCTTTGGATTTGATTGCTTTTGTCTGCATTATTTCGTCTCACTTTGCACTGCTGAGCTAAGCTATGTTTATTCAGTTTACTGTAAATTTAAACAAGATAAAAAGTCAGATGTACTGATTACAGTGGTCAGTAGAGAAATAAAGATGATTACATGCATTAATGTTTGACAAAATCTGCTGTCAACTATTAACCTTCACAAATATGAATTTCTGCATATAAGATAACTCTCAGGCCTAAATTACTTACTGGCATGCTGAAGATGTACAGATACATATAGATGACAATGTGTTTCATGATATTTTCTCTGACTACTGTTTCTGTTCAAATTTAATAAACTTCTTTACTTAAAACATCATTATTTTGATGCTATACTAATCTTCCTGCTACCTATTGCAAACCTGATCTTGTAAAGATCTTTGTGCAGAAGTCAGCACAGAGCAACATAGAGTACTGCTAACTACTATTGCAAGTTCAACACTTCAAGATAAGACTACACACATGCTAACACTTTGCCTACAGCAGTGCAATTCAGCTTAACAGCACCATGCTTAAACAGAAGAAGAAAAAGTAAGAAGAAAGTAAAGAATTATTGTTTTCTGTTGCACATTTGTAAGTCTGTATTACTGTTGCCTAAAGATGATCATAAGTTAAGAATGATGTTAATTCACCTAATTAATTTGTGTGAACTAATGTGTCTACACTGCAGTTTTTATAGTTGCACTGTGTTACCAGCCTGATTAACCTATTGCCAAGACATCCATCACTGTTATTCTGCAGTGCACTGCCCTATGTACAACTTGCATGTTTGCCTTGCCAATGCACATAGTGCAGTTATGACACAATACAAGTGTATAATAGTGCCGGCATGATGTCACAAGGATTTTTGATTGATTATCCACTGGTGTACAACAGTCAATGAGCATGTATCTATATTACATTATAAAGGTATGTCATTGCATATGATAGTTATAGTGATGTTACATTGTCTTGTGCACACACATGTATTTCTGCACAACCTGGGATGCACAGTACTATCTCTCCCAAGCACTGTTTTTACAAATATTCCAATATCCAATTATACATAGGTATTGTGCATCTTCTCCAGTGTACTTGTGACTAGTACATTGCTCTCTAGATTGTGCAACCTAGATAGGTAGGGGTTCAATACTTAACATAACAGACGTGTGTGTGTGTGTGTGTGTGTGTGTGTGTGTGTGTGTGTGTGTGTGTGTGTGTATGTCTGTGAGTGTGTGTGAGAATGTGTGTATCATTTGGTGGTGTATCCACTTCCTCTGACAATAATATATGTAACTGTTCTCACAGCTCTCTTATCCTGATTTTTACAGTAATATCCTCTGAAACACACAGATGATGTCATCCTGCAAAACTGCTGTCTGTCCCCTAACAGGACGACTGTGGCAATTGTCAGCATTACAGTTTTCTCTAGATTGTTTAAGCTAGATAAGTAGGTGGTTCAACATCCAATGTGGAAGAGCTGTGTGTGTGTGTGTGTGTGTGTGTGTGTGTGTGTGTGTATGCATGTATCACTTAGTGGTGTATCCACTTCCCCTAAGAATAATACATTTAACTGTTCCCACAGTTCCCTTATCCCTATTTTTGCAATATCATTATCTCTGACCCACACTGATGAGGTCATCCCAGTAAAAGTGCAGAGTCAGACTTCTCCTGTGGCACTTGAGAATAGTAGATTGCTCACCAGATTATGCAACCTAAATAACTAAGAGGTTTAATACCCAACAGTGAAGACTTGTGCCTGAGTGTGTATGACACTGTATCACTTGTCATTGTGTCCACTTCTCATGAGATGAATACATATAACTGTTCTTACAGCTCCCTTATTCTTATTTTTACAGTAACATCCTCTCTGACACACACAGATGAAGTCATCCTGACAAAAGTGCAATCTCTTCCCTTAGACTCCAACTTTCCCTGTGGTGCTTGCAACAAATTATATTGATGAGATTCAATACCCATCATGGAAAACTTGTGTGCGTGTGTGTGTGTGTGTGTGTGTGTGTGTGTGTGTGTGTGTGTGTGTGTGTGTGTGTGTGTGTGCGTGAATGTGCATGTGTGTGCATGAGTGTGTGAGAGATGCTTGTTGCTGTCTCCATTTACCCTGGAGAGGACATATTTAAATGTCTGCACAGCTTCCTTATAATAAGTTTTATGGAAACACCCTGTATGAATCACACTGATGAGGTCATCCTGACAAAAGTGTAATTTCTCCCAAGAGAGTTAGACATTCTCCTGTAGTGCTTGTGTCTAATGCATTGGACTCTGGATTAAGCAGCTAGATAGGTAGTAGGTTCAATATTCAACATGACAAAATTGTACATGTGTGTATGTGAGGTTCTTTATAGTTAAGTGAGCATGTGCTCATTTAACCTATAATCTGGATATTTTTTTTAAGCTCAAGGTTGACGACACCAACCCTTAAACCCACCCTAAAACAGGTAGCAGGTCTGCATCATTGTGGATAAACTCTTAGCATTGTGCATTTAAAAGGCTTTGCCAGTAATCTCTTTCCCTAATATTACTATCATTCCACATATGGGCTCTTATGCACGTATTCCACTAAAATATATTCAAACATATATTTAACACTGTTATCACAATACCTAGCAGTGGTGTTATTTTTATTTAAGGAATATATCCTGAATATACTCACAAAAATGTATCCAGGTCTCCCAACATATGCACTAAATGCTAATATTTCATGCAGCTCACTGATTGTATTTAGAAACCAGCAAGCAGATAACCTGGTTATGCATATCTGTGCTACAAGATCAAATCAAAACAGTGTTTAACGCTGTACAACAATGCACCCTTTGAAGCTGTTATGATAGGTTTTGTGCTGCACACAAATGTCAACCTCCAGAGAGTGGTACCATCAGTGGTTTGGCATCTTTGAAAGTACAGGTAACAAAAAGGTATGGCACTGTGAAGTGATTTTAAAGCTGTTGACCACCAACGTGACAGTGTTAAGTGTGTTACTGCTTTCAAGGCTGTAAAGCATATTTCTATTCCACTTTTGCTCTATATCTAGTAGTACATTGATATGATTAATGGTCAATTGACCAGAAAGAATTATGAGTATATTTCTCTCATCTAAACTCTCTTGTTATGTATTATTCACATGAATGTCTAGATTCAACTCCCAAGCTTTTGTTTATTCCATTCTTGAGATAAATGTTTTCACATGTATGTCTCAAATATACAAGTTGATAAAGTCTTTCAGCTTTTCCTGGTTAGGGGTCACCACAGTGGCTCACTGGTCTGCTATTGATTGACAGTGGATTTTTATGGTGTTGAGTTGCTAGCCCGGCACCCAACCTTCACAGAAGGTACACACACACACTCATGCACCTACCTGCATGTCTTTAAAGTTCACTCGACTGCAGGGAGGATATGCAGACTCCACACAGAAGGCACTCCAGCTGAGAATCGAACCAGAGAACCTCTTGTTGTAAGGTGACAATGCTCAGCGCTGCACCACGGTGGCTGTCAAATATGCAAGCTGATAATGATCAGAAATCAGATCATCATCCTCTACTTTTTTTGGATATATACAACAAAATTTATTATAAATAGCACAAAGTCTACTTTTGTTCATGTACTGAATTTAAGGATGCTTTAAAACATGTTTTTTTTATAATATGGCTACATATGGGACAAGTACCTATTAGAACCATTGTGACATGGTAAAGTTTACTATGCATGTCCAAACACTACTATCAACAAGGTCTTGCAACTTCCTGCCCCATCTTATTGCAGAACTAATTATTCCCTATAATGCTTGCTACAATTTCTGCATCTATTTTTTTAAATATTCTTATCCTGCCACATAACAGTCTCAATAGTTGCATTGTATACTGTCCTAGAATGATCGAACAGTACATTTTTATGTTTATTGCTATAACTAACATTTCAGTTTATGTCATTATTAGTAATGTTTAATTATTAAAGTTCTGAATGTGCATTTTTCATAACAATCTTATCATATTCTAAATCCCTAAATACAAATTTTCTTACATTCTCATAGATCCTAACATTTGTGTGAACTAGGTAGAATTTGCAATTCAGTGTACTTTCTTTCATATATAAAGTATGCAAACTAGTAAAACAGGTGAATCCCTATAAATGTTTTTCAAACAAAAAAGAGGTGGTTCTACTAAAGTATTCCAAGTAATGTTAACTATTTCAAATCCCATGTATTTATAAAATTATATCACTTTCTTAATACTGTCATTCCATAAATTAGACATCATCTATGCACCATTTGTAAGTCATTAAGTTCTTCTCATCGACATTATGTTCAATAAAAGGGGCTGGCTTTCTTGAATAAGCCAAATATATGTATGCATTTGATATGGCCATTGAAGACTCCTGTTACCATCCCACATAAGTGATGTTAAAATATTTCATCACTGACTACAAGAATAACTAAGTGAATAATTTTTCAATCTGTAGAAGTAATATTTTTAAGAAATGTTTTATTTATTTAACATATTTGCAATATATATATATATATATATATATATATATATATATATATATATTTATACATATATATATATATATATATATATATATATATATATATACACACACACAGTAATATTTTAAATTAGCAAAACTATGAGCACCTCTACAGTCCCCCCTTTGTGTGGAACAACTATGTGCATGTGGTATCAGATTTACGAAGTACTGCAACTATTGATATATCATATACCTCTTATTCAAACTGCTAATATAGCATAACATTCTTCAGTACAAATATGTAGTTTTTGTTACAGACAGGTACAACGTTTATACACTGTACATTTTCGTAATGATCTCTACATGTTTTCATTGCCATGATACTCTGTAATGTGTTCTAAGTCATAATTCAATACTTCTTAAACCGATGTTCCCCTAACATGTATTTAAGGCAGACGCACTATATATTTAACAAAAAATGAAGGGCTGCATGAATCTGTCTAGTGAATCCCCGAGTAGATGAAAGACAACATTAATAAAGTTGTTTGTTTTTCTTTTGCAGTTCTGAGACATTTGTCAGGGGTTTCTTGTGGAGACCATTGATGTACAGTGCTAAGCTGAGCATAAGATGAGAAAAAAATATTAGCAATAATGGGAGCTACAGCCTTCCTGTCAAGTGAATACAAATAGCTGTGCATCTGTGACAGTCTTAGGTTACTGCTGTAATGGAAGAAAAGTGCATCCATTCTGACAGCAAATGAAAACCAATCATGCTAACAACTGCTGGCTTAAAGAAAATAAGTAACCATTCAGCAGCAGAGGATTTCCTTTGCAGCTACCAGTTAACTTTACAGAGTTATATTCCAAAAATGTTAAATGAGTAAATAAAGCCAAGTGAAATTAAAATTTATTGCATAAATAGCTGCAGTAGAGCTATGAGTAATGTTAAATGACTCTAAAGGGTAAAGAAAAATAGTTACAGTGTAAAGGCAGCAACTGCAGTAAGGTTCCAGGAGCCAGGTAGACTCCATTATTGACTCATGTACCCCAAACAACCATGGTCAATAGTAGGTGCAGCAGAAAAATGAACATTAACTGTCAAATGCATTAAGATACACATTTACAGCTTAATGCCTTAACTCATCTATTTCATGCAGCAGTTAAAGCATTAGTGCAAAAATTATGTGGATTACCTTTGTAAGTAAAGACAATAATAAGGTGCAAATTCCCAAACATTTTGCAATTTTGGTCACTAAGTAAATACTACAAGGAACATTTAATTATACATGTATCTCACTTCTTTGAAAAATTACTACCTTAACTTAAATCCTTCTGGTAGCAAGACATTGCACAAAGTCAGCCTTCCTTGATCACAGCCTTATATAAACTTTTGAATTCATACTGCATTATTTTAACTTTTCATTCAGGATTATAATGGCTGTGCATACCTGCAGAACAGTTATGGTGATGTTACTTTTCATTGTGGTTTTCTTCACAGACAAAATCAGAATTTAAACATTTTCGACAAGAAAGGGACATTTCATACAGATGTACATACCAAGAAGGAATAATATTTGTTTTAGATCTGGCTGTTAACTATGACACATGAATCAAGTTCAGCAACTGTGATTCATGATACAATCTTTCTGACTAAAACAAAAAAATGTACATTTCAAAGCTTTGAGTTATAAAAGTATTATACTACAGTTAATTCAGCTGTAGCCACAGGAAAAAAAATAAGATGTTTGTCTTTAAATAAAATTATCTTTGTCAAGGAAAAGTATACACATCTTATGACAAAAGATCAAGACACTTTAAAATTATTTTCTTGGCATCTCAAAACTATATTTACTGTTTAAACATGCACTGCATATGTAAGGGTATGCCCATAATGCATTTGATAGTGCATTCAAATGGAATAGAACCATAATGTTTTTCTTGGTTATCTTTGGGAGTCAAATGGTGCAGAAATAAGCATTCAGTTGAAAAAATAGCTATTCCTGTAGACTTCCAAAAGAGACTTGTAGATCAATACACTGCATTTTAATTTGGCTGTCTACATGAATCATGTTTTCCTGTAATTTATCATGAACTCCTTTTTTTTGTACCAATAACTCTTACATTCATCAACAAAAGTAAACTTTTACCAAACAGCATTTACTTTCCTTGAAAGCTATTTAGTTATGCTCTGACCCAACTAATAAAGACAGAGAAGGAACGTTATGGAGTGGGGAAGCATATATGATCAATGTAAGCAATCAATGTGACATCTAAACCATTTCAGATAATTATATGCCATGCATGTCTTTTTTTAATAAGGTTGGTAAAACACTTTCTGTTTTAAGAAAAAACTCAGAACTTTGGAAAATTTTCAGGAATTATGGTTGCGCTTACACAAGACAAAGGAACTGACTAATCTTAGACATAAGGAAAAAGAATGATGAAGTGAACATGAAGGGAACATTTTTAGCTATCTGCACTGAATAGGACTATACACAATGGTAATTTTTGATTATAATGTGGCCCTCATGAGTAGTCAGTGAATAATTTGATTATTTGGTTAATTCAAGGTTCCAGAATATAATGCATTTTCATCAAGTTATGGGGGCTCAGAGTACAGATATAGTGATATATTTCCAAATGAGAACAACATTTTTAAGCAAAGTATTAATAGTTGTTTCACACATTGTGACCTACGCTTTCAGTCTTACAGTGATAACAAAAAGTGGTTGGGGTAATATAAATTTTAAGCTGGCAAAGTTTATGTAATAATTGAAAGATGTTTTTTTATTTAAATATTTTCAGCAGATTCTTGCATCACTAGCATAAAGCAATGAAGCCTTAATTTGAGTTGTAGCTGTGACTTAGGAGCTTGAAGATGGAAAATGGACTTCATGTACTTGGTTCTACTATGAATCACTGACTTCCAGAAAGATGACAATCCAAAGTATTGAAAAATAGTGCCAAAAATGCAGAATCTTAAAAAATGCAATTTTAAATGTTTTTTTTTTTTTTTGCAGGTTGGCTAGCCCCCCTGCTCACCCCCATGGTGGGGGGCAAGCCCTCCACATAAACTCCAAACTTATATATACCAACTCCATTGTCATACCATCTCAAAAAAGGAAGAAACCTCCCAAAACAAGTGATACATTACCAGCACATACATAGAAATTGCACCAGCAATGATTTCCTTTGGAAAGTAATGTTTGATATTCTGTGTGTCAGTGTTTTTTCTGTGGACAAATGGAGCTGGAGGAACTGAGTGTAGAGGAGCCAATGTACATGCCTGTTCTAGGTAGAAGAACTGCATAGGGTGGTTCTCTCAAGTTGTGGAAGTGCTTGGATGGCAGAGTGAGAATTCCAGGCTATGAGGAGTGAGAAGAAAGTTAAATTTAGTGGTAGAACCATTCTATATACCCAGGATGGGGCATGCACTTCGATATATCCCAATGTCTGGTCTGCTCAGACAGCCAGGATGAATCAGCACACCAGGAGAAGGGAGTTAGGGTTAGGAAAAAGCACCACAACTACTCATCATTAAACAGGCTGCTTTTGGAGAGGGAGAACTGTTTGATATATCCAAAACTGAAGACAGCCAAGATGTTGCACTATGGCCATGGTCTAGGGGAAAGTCAGGGTACCTTATCTTGGGACAGTTCAAACTTCCCCTTCACCACCATGCATGCAGATGAAAAAGCAACAGGGGAAGAAAAGATAATATTTTCAACAGAAGGCAATATGATAAAATGAGTTTCTGTATCCTAAGAGATAAATATAATTGCTAAGATGATATTTAGGAGCAATGGTAATTGTGACTAGTATCATTTTTGATTGGTATACCTATTAATGATTACTCAACTTAAAAAAATCTGAAAGAGTCTAAATAAGTTGATTAGAATATAGACAAAAGAAGGAAATATATATTCTAATAAAAATAATTAATAATCCAATGAACATCATCTAATATAAATGGCTTGTATAGTTTAAAGCATTCATTGTACCATATTATCTTTGGTACTGCAATGTGAGTTAGGTTTCTTAAATATAGAACCACTTTAATGTAGGCAGCTTAGAAATAGTTTTACAAATTTAGGAATGTCAGACATATGTCATCCCTCTATATTAATTCTAGTTACAGACTAACACTGTTACCCAAGGATTCAGTCACGCTTACAATGAGACAGAAGCCTTACCTTGAAAGATTAGCACATTGCAATAAGCCTTTCTGATTCAAAGACTGCTCTACTGCCACTGTTATCCTGTGGTGGCAGCTGTAATGTGGACAGTGGTCTCATTGGAGAAGCTGCATTATAATGTGGCAGTCTGAGGGAGTGTCAAATGCTATTTAGCCGTGTGCTCCAGTGTCAAATGCTATTTAGCCGTGTGCTCCACCCCCCCCCCCCAATAGCTATATCTTGGAATAGTAATTCAGAGAATCATTGTCTTTAAGTTATTTTTTCTCTAGGATGGGGTGTATGCATATGTGTGTGTTTGTGTGTATGTGTGTCTACATGTGTGTGCATGTGTGTGTGTCTAGATGGTCACACTACAGGAGGTAAGTATAGGAAGCTCAGTCTGTGTATGTGTGTGTGTATGTGTGTGTGTGTGTGTGTGTGTGTATGCGCGCGCGCGTGTGTATGCAAACACATGTATACTTTTGTGTGTGTGTGTGTGTGTGTGTGTGTGTGTGTAAACATGTGTATACTTTTGTGTTGTATTGTGTGTGTGTGTGTGTGTGTGTGTGTGTGTGTGTCTGTGTGTAAACACATGTATACGTGTGTGTGTGTGTGTGTGTGTGTGTGTGTGTGTGTGTGTTTGTGTGTGTGTGCTTCTGCATGTGAATGTGTCTGTGTTGCACCACGTGTGCAGGTGCAGGTGAGTTTTTTACGAGTGTGAATTTGTTTCACTCTTTCTGTCTAGTTGTTAGCAAACACAGAACCTCAAAGCATCTTCATGCAATTCAGGGTCATACACTCTGTCCTTAAACCATTGATAAGTGATTGAGAATATCCAAACTGTCTTCCTTCTACTAAGAGGGAAGAAGTTCCAATGTCTATCACCTCTTCAATGAAAATATGTTTTCTTGATAGTTGTATTGAATTTTAGCACACTTTCCAAGGAACTATTATTTCTTGCTGCAAATTTAAGCTATATAATAATAAGAAATAGAAATAAAACAGGGAAAGACATCATCAATTTTATTTCTATTCTCCTAAGAAATATTCCAGCTTTTAACAAGTGTATAGCTAATCAGAATAATATATGTAATTTACTAACTCATTCATACAAGAAGAGAGAGTTTATTTCAATTGTTCTAAATTAACTAACAAGCTTATTTACACACACACACACACACACACACACACACACACACACACACACACACACACACACACACACACACACACACTCAAATACAATAAGCACAAAACCTTACAGAATTTAAAATAAAGGATAAATTAAAATTAAATAACTTGATAATTACTGATATTGTGTTCAGTTATATGTATGTATAATTCTTATGAGTAAAAGACAAATATCAGGAATGGAGAAAAAGAAGTTGAAGTGTTATATTTTACTTATACGTAGAAAGCAGAATAAATGCTAGAAATATATATATATATATATATATATATATATATATATATATGTATGTTTATATGAGTAGAAATAAAGAAATATGTCATGTTCATACTAAGCCTTGCTTACTGTTTATCTACTTATCCTATGCAACAGATGATGCCCGTTGTATTTTCGCCTAAACAGGTTGTATATGGTCAATGGGAAGCTTTGCATACACTCCCATGCAGGTGTTGAGCATGTTTTCTCATTGGTACGACTTTGTGCTGTGACTTTAGTTGATGGTAATATTCCATATTTACTAGGCTTTATAGTGTAAGTATCTGACAGTGAGAGACGGGTTTCTAAGATCAGCACTGGTAGGTCTGGGCTGCAAGGATGAGTGAGATTTTTCAATTTTGCATGAATTAAAGGAAGGAAGAAAGGTTTAATGCTTCAGAAAGCCAGGGGTGTTGAGGACATAAAGTCATTTCCATCTACCACTCAGAGTTGATGTACCTTGAAGTCATTTTCTTTAAGACAATTTCCCATTTCATCTAACTTTCATTTAAAACAGCATTTTGCATGAGAAAAAATTTATATTTGCTTCAGATTCTTTGAAGGTATTAATTAACACAATCTGTAACCACTAGAATATAAGTTAATTTAGCAGAGTGGGTTAAATGATGTTTATGGTCTTTATACTGGCCAATCGTCTGTTGCATATGAATTAAGTAGTTCATTTGGTCGACAGGAAGTGCATGCAAATTACCTGTCGACATTATGTTGCAAACAGGGCAATGATTTTCCCTTGTCTGCACTGCTGTGCAATCTCGGAGTTGTAATATATAAGTAGCAGGGAGTGTGGGGGGTACAGCCCCCCACTGGGGGGTGCAGGGGGGCACAGCCCCCTTGCAAAAACACTAGTGTTAGTTTGCAGGCGTTTTTCGACCATTTAAGTTTAGACATTTTTTTTCAGTATTTTGAACATTCGTTGTAATGCCTTCTGACATTATAAACGTCGACCATGTGAATTTCAACATTTTGATAGTAAACCATATAATATATATATATATATATATATATAATTTTAATTTTTGATAAATGCCCAGTGAGATCTCTGTTTGTCATTTCAAGGCACTAATTTTATAAGCATGGTCTACAATGATAAAGACTTTGCACCAAAAATCTGGTATTTGCTGCATGATTACTTTACCATCCTAATAAATTGCTAGAATGGTACAGAAGTCCATATACTATTCCTGTCAGTGTTGCTACCGAAGCTGTCACTGTGGGTTCAGTTCTAGTGAAGGAGATGCGCCTGTGCAACTGTTGCATAAGTGTCTGTGTGTGTGTGTGTGTGTGTGTGTGTGTGCGTGCGTGCGTGCGTGCGTGTGTGTGTGTGTGTGTGTGTGTGTGTGTGTGTGTGTGCATGTGTGTGTATGTGTATGACTTTTATATACAGTGTCCATCTACTGACTCCTCCACAGAATGCCCCATAAGAGATTGGTGGTGTAGCAAAACAGACAGCAGTGAAGGCAGTAACCAGCCGCTATGTAACTGAACAGACATCTCATCCAAGAAAAGTAATTGTGTAATTTAATGAGGACTATAAACACCAAATTACATGCTGCACTAACAAAATGAGTTTTCTGTCTGTCCCATTAAGGCATATCAATGGCATCCCACAGGGCTCTGTAATTGGACCACTTCATTTTGGACTCTCTTTATAGGTTCACTGCCTTATAGGTTAATACTAGGTCACTGATGCACTTTACCATTTGTAGCCTAGCTATAAGATCCCAATAAGAATTTACTAAGACATTAAGTAATACCAGAACCACTTGGAATGAAGTACTTTACACCTAGCTTTGACAGAGTTCATTGAGGGCTTGAGTGACCAGACTGGGTTGCATTTACAATTGTCCACACAGTCATCAAAGTTACACTGAAAAAGGGTCTTTTCCATAAAAGGGGGATTCTCTGTGATTGATATGTATCTCAGTAGCTAGTTCTGTTTGCTTTTGGTGGAAGTTTGAAACTCTTGAATGAGTGTTTAGAGTGTTATTAGTTTTGTGGATGTGTAGAAGGTCAAATGATAGGATAGGATGTTTTGAGGTTCTGTGTGCCAGACAGAGGTACCCTCTTAAAAGTTTATAGGAAATGTAAAAGAAAGAGAGAGCTTTAAGGGAGTTGTGGTAGGTCAAGGAAGACATGCCAGGTCAAGGAAGACATGCCTTTAATTGGCTTTCTAAGAAAACTCTGTGTTCTCTCAAGATGTGTCATACACCTGTACAAATATATAAAAAATAAATCATTATACTCCATTACTGGATTGATGTGTAAGGAGTAGAAGGGGATGGTGACTTCCTTGGATATTGAAGATATACCCCCTGATGATTACTATGGTTATATAAAATGACTTCCTAACAACAGAGAACACATGTTAGTAAATGGATAGATCATTGTCTATGAAAGTGCCCAAATCCCTAATGACAGAGGCAATTATTAAGGGGCTGTCTCATATGTGATTTGATCATGGCTACACAGGTTACAATGCTGCATTTTGTAGCATTTAATTTGAGTCCATGGTCCAAGCATCAAGCGTTAGTGTGTGTCAGGCTCTTCTGGAGAATCTGGAGTTCAGCTCTGGAATTTATGACAGCATCAAGTCTTCAGTCATCAGCAAACTTCATCAACCACAAGCCTTGATGTCAGAGAAATCGATATCAAAACTGAGTGATGCCAAGTCCAACCCTCAGGGGACAGCACTAGTAATTACTCTTTTTGATGAGAGTGTGCCTTCAATACTAATCGATTGGATGCTTTTAGTGAGACAATTTGCTATCTAGTTGAACATGCAGGGCTTTACCATTAATTGGGATAGCTTACCAATAATTTCCAGAATGTGGAATGGTATGATAGACCTAGGCCAAATACAGGTATGGGTATCTAGTGTGGACCAATTTGCCTGAGTTTAATATTTTAATGACATATTCTAAAAAAGTCCACCAGGTTTATGGTGCAAGATCTGCCTCTAACACATCTAAACTGGTTTTGTTCCAGATTTTAAAGACTGCCTATGTCCCCTTGTTAATAAGTTCCATAATGATCCACTTTATTACCTTACAAATTAGGCTTGTAAGGATTATGCGTCTATAGTTACTCCAATCAGTACTAGGTACCTTTATGAGATGGGATGATTACAACAATTCTCCATTCCTTTGGCATGACTCCAGAGGAGAGGCTGAGACTAAATATACTTAGTAGCTGGTCTGCCAAACCATATTTGCTTATCAGACATAAAAGTGCGAGATGGGCTATTAGTTACCAAATACGCCAAGGATCACAACTATGGAAATCTAATTACTTCAGTTACAGGCAATTACATTTTCAAAGATTGTCTACAAAAATGCACACCTGGTACATTAGCAATGCATTAATCTTTAATGTCAGTGAATGAAGCGAAAAGGGACATAAATTATGACAACAAAATAAAAGGCTAAATCAAAAAACTATACCATCATTAAAGATCTAAGAGAGTGATAGAAAATAATTTAAATGTTGACCAATACATACCTACCAAAGTTAGGAAAGACAGTTGTAGAGGCATTTAATCTAAATGGTATGTTGTTCACACATCTAGAAGAACTTTGTACCATATTAAACCTCATTGATCTGACCCATTATTCAACATAAGTCTACATGTTTTCACATTTTAACAAACCAGAACACATTACTAATAAAATAATAGGATTGGAGAACTTGACCTCTTCAGAAAGGTTAAGGAATTGCCGTAATATTCTGCTTCTTGTAAGAGATTGCTCAGACATGTCATCTACCTCAGTAAGACAATGTCTAATCCATTTTTGTTTGAAAGTCGATTCCACTGTTAGGGGAGCTAACATTAGACTGGGGAAAATAAAACAAAAAAAATAAATGTAACAAAAACTGTATATAGCCTTTCAAATTTATAGAATAAGCTTCCAGTTAGTATATGGAGGAGTGAGACACTAGCAGCTCCAGTGATGTAGAGGGATAAATCTATGACTATGGCCTGGCTGACCTGTGTTTAAATAGTAGTCCAGGTGACTGATGGAGTGCCAGGAAAGAGATAAGCATACTTGCCCTGGGCAGGAGGGCACTCAATGTGCTTCTTAAGGGGAAGTTTAGTCCAAAGAGGGCAGTTTTCCTCTGATGCAATCAACAAGCATTCAGTATTTTGAAATTCAGCATTACAAGCTTTCAGTATAATAATATTCAGTCAAATGAGTTTTCAGTATTTTGAAATGTATTTATTGTGGTCTCATTAAATTGAATTTCAGTATTTTGAGTTTTCAGTCATGTGAAGTAGATCTATATATATATATATATATATATATATATATATATATATATATATATATATATATTTTTTTAAACATTGATTTCATTTAAAAATAATGTTGATATATATTATATGACACCTGCTTGAATGATCATTATGTTAAATTTCAAATAGTTGAAAGTCAATTTCATTAAAAAATAACTGAGTCAAATTCCCAATAAAAGAAACATCATACAGTGAAAATGACCAAAGGGAAAATGTTTCAACTCCATCCCTCCCTTCTCTGTCATTCCTGAACAATTTATGTCCAAGCACTTCCATTTCCCACCCCTCTTGTCAATGGCTTTGATTCTGTGATAATGTCCTTCCTCATGTTCTTCATCGCTCCCTGTAACTTCCCATCTTCTTTTCAGATTTCTTGCACCTGACAGTAATACTTTTCAGCCATGCTCATTCATCCTTCTTTACTTCTTTAATATTTTAAAAAGTTTTCTTAGCATAGCAAAGTCAAGCTGTGCACTACATAGACCCAAGTAGTTAAACCTAAGTTACGTATTTACCTAAATAGACATTCATATGTACCTACATTACCCACCTCTTATTAAATAACTATCTCAATATACCATACATCTCTATTTAAGCTTTATAACTCTCTGCAAATCAATCCAAGTTTTTTTCACTTCACAGAAGACAAAATGGATGGTCAAACCACTTGTTTCCCCTATGTTTCCAGCCTCATAGCATTAGGTATCATAAGGCAATGTAGTAATGAACTCTTACAGAACACAAATAACTCTCTTTGTGAAAGGTGCAGATATTTAAGAGATCTGGAGAACTCACTGTCACACACTCACAGACTGTGAGCATAGCACTAACACATCACATGCTATGCCCGACCCTGACACATAATGTAATGGCATATTCAGAAGTTGTAAAGAAATCCTTCCCTAAGCCTCCTAAACCTGTAAGGATTAAGTCTCTGAGCAACCATCCAAATAAAACATTACATGATATAATATCTCATCTTTAACAGAATCACTGTGAGACAAAGGGCATCCTTTCCAGTATACCAGCGCACTTCAAAAACAAAACAATATTTTAGCGATTGCTGACTTCATCTGAGAAACACATATTCTCCTTTTATTAAGGTGGACAAAGGTAGGGTGACAATGAGTTGTCTTTCTGGTGTCACAATCTCAAATTTCTGAAGGACCCTTAGGATATCTATAACAGACAAATATAACTATGATGCAGTAGTTGTGAATTTGGAAGTGAATGACGTGGGGTGAAAAGCCCTGAGGGAGATCAGAGAAACATGTCAGAGGTCTCTGTGAGCATTGCAAATACAGGCTAGATCCTAATACTGAGTGGAATCCTTCTTTCTCCATGAATGATGCCTGGGTTCCAAGAAAAATAATCAGTGCCATTCTATGGTGATCCAGCATGTGTCCATTTTTATTCAAAGTTCAGCTAATGAGCATTACAATGCAAGAAAAGTGGCAATATAAAAACAAGTTCAAATTAAGGTGCCCCTGTTCAGTGCTAGAATTCTAAACAACAAGCTTGCCGAACATTGAGACACTCATGAATTTGGAAGGCATCCATATATGTGTAAATCCTGAAACATGGCTTAAATGCCAAGAATACAAACCCAATTGCAACTATGGTGCCATGCCTCTTTTTGTCAGAGATATTATTGACTTTAGACAGATTCCAAGAGACCCAAACATTAAACTTATCAGACTGCAAATCAGAGTAAACAGAATAAGTGTATTGCCTCTTGTAGAATACCTTCCATGACCCTAGAAGTTCATAACAGGTTCCTAATGTCGTAGATGAATACTCCATAAATAAGGAATCCATCATTCTGAGAGACATTAACTACTCATCAACTGACTGGAGTACCTAAACTTCCAAAGTAGGGATTGTTAGTAGCCCAAGTACAGCACAAGATATACCTGTTATCTATAAATGTCTCATCATCATGCATACCTCCACTAATAACTTACTCTGTGATTAAGTTGTAACTTCCCCCTCAGACTACCTAACCCCTGCGAAAACAATGCATCACATCTCATAGACTTCATGTACATAAAACTCCACAAATTTTGTGATGGAAATAGATTAGGAAAGGAGTTTTATTGTGGCATAAATAAATGTATAGAACTAGTAGCATCATCTAAATCCAAATACAATGCAAAGTTTAAAAGAAAATCAGCCTGGTGGTTTATCAACATAAACAAAATATATGATAAGAAAAAAATCATTACAGTATGTAAGAGACCCCCAAGTCAAGGAAGTAATAAGAATTCGAAAATGTAAAAAAAAAAAGACTTATAGGCTAATGGATAAATACTATGCTATAAGTCTGCAGACTATTACAAGCTGACCCAATAATCAGAGGTCAGAATCAAACCCTGTATCTCATATCTGTAAGGTTAAGACTCCCCTTTTAAAAGCTTGTGTGTTTTGAGGCCAGAGTCACAAAGCTTCCCTCACTACTGCTCTGATGATTAACCTGTTGAACTACTTTTCATAATTATTATATCCACTAAGGCAGCCCATGAACTCAGGTTGGCATTTGAAGCCAAGAGCAATTACAAATCTTTCTTTATTTATGTCAGAAAAAATAAGAAACAACATTCAGCAATAAACAGAAATCTTACTAAATGGT